>NC_087569.1:92500-107500 GCF_036250125.1 Pseudopipra pipra | reverse complement strand
TCTCGGTTTGCAGGCGCAGCCGCCGGCCACACCCTGGCCGGCTGGTGCCACTGCCTTCGGCCTGCTCGGCGGGTCCCTGGCTTAGGGCCGAGGAAGGGGGACAAACAAAAGAGCCAAGGCGCGCCGAGGGCGCTGCCTCACCCGACAGCGGGTAGTGCCATCACCGAGCCCCTCCGGCAAGTGACCAAGCCCAGGCAAGGCCGCACACCCACCGCCAGTCCCCAGCACTCCACCGGCACTGCCACAGTCGTCAGTGGAGGACAGGGTGCCGCCACCTAGGCCCAGGCCATCTTTGGGGCTCTCGGGAGGTGGCTGGGGAAAGCCCGCGTGGGCTCGGCCACCTGAGCCCCGGTTGCCAACTGCCCGCAACAATGCCCGCCACTGGACGGGTGCCGGCTTAAGGCCGGTCACCAAAAGGACGAGACGACGCCGCCTCACCACCCTCACCACCTTCACCCAGGGCCCTCGGGGAACCGGCAGCCACCACCGGCTCAGGCTGGATACTGCTGGGCCCCCGCGTGCCGCTTGGCCGTTCCAGTCCTGCAATCCCTGCTGCGCTTTCGCTCGGCTCTCGTCTTCCTCCCGTCATCAGGCTGCCCAAGGAAGCCAGCCGAGAGCCCCGTGGCTTTCTCGCTGGCCTTCCTGCCGCTCGTGGGGTGCCGGCCCATGGCATGTGCCGAAGGCTGCGCTTTGCAGCAGACGAGGAAGAAAAGGTGTCCTCGGAACCCACACTGCTCTGCAACCCCTGCCCATAATACGGACAGACGCGTCCTGGCCCCGCTGCACCTCCAAAGCAGCTCAAGGCTCCTCAGCGGGGAGGCGCACGAGAGCAGGCCGCCTCTCGCCAGGACCTAACTGGAGGCGGTGCCCAACAGCGATCCCTTGCCCGACTTCCAAGGCCAGCCGCGAGAACAGGTCTACCCTGAAAATGCCAACAGGCGCCTAAGTCCCACCAGAGATGGGTAGATCTGGTCGCCCTGCGCCAGGACACTGCGGGGGCACAGGCTGCCATCTGCGGCCGCAGTGCCTGGAGCGGCTGGCCCTGGAACCAGGTAGACCTGATGCTTGCCAGCACCCAGCAGGACACAAGGCCAGGTGCACACAAGTGGGAAAACTGGTCGACCCAAAAAAAACTCAGACAACAGGTCTACCTGCTAGGCTCAGACACCAGGTCTACCTGCTGTGATTGGACACCAGGTCTACCCGCCGGGCTCGGAGAGCAGCTCTACCCACCAGCACCTCGACAGCCGAGCTGAGGTGGCCACAGCCATGCCACCTGAAGAGAGTCCAAGCTACTCCCCCTCTTTACCCGCACCGCAGACAATGACGTTTCTTTCCTACTCGGAGCCCCGTGTGGAAACGGCAGTGCCTCAGTGCCTGCCAAGGGCCTCGGCTAAGACCTTAGAACCCAGTCTAACCGCCTGACTCGGAGAGTGGGTCTAGCCGATGAACCCAGAGAACAGGTCTACCTGCTGCGCTGGGACACCAGGTCTACCCACTGGGTTTGGACAAGAGGTCTACCCGCTGTGCACAGGAGACAGCTCTACCTGCTGCGCACCTCTGCAGCCAAGCCGAGGCGGGCACAGCCATACCACCTAGGCAGAGTCCAAGTTACTCCCCCTGTTTCCCCTCCTCGCAGAGAGCGTCTCTCCCCTCAGGGCAGGGGAAAGGCTTAACGCCAGAGAGGAAGCCTGCCGCAAAGGGCCATGGGAGATGGAACCTCCACAGCAAGCCCCCCCCCCCCCTCCCCGAGAGAGAGAACTCAACAGAGCGTGCCCACTGGAAGAACTCGCTAAGAACTGTGGGAAATCAGGGAGGTCAGGGCAGGTCTGGAAGGGCACGCCGGCACGCCAATCGATGGATTTAGCAGTTGCACGCCGTCTGCTTGCTCTGTGAATTCGGTGCCACGCTTGGAGCACCGGCCGGAAATCGCAGCGCTTCGGTGCCCGCTGAGGGCCCTCGCTGAGCCCTCGGACCAGCTCTAGCTGCCGGACCTGGACAAGAACTCTACCCACGGGGTTCGGAGACCAGGGGTCGGAGTCCCCAGCTTGGAGACTGGCTGTGGTCAGAGACCAGGTCTAGCTGCTGCCAGGCAGGCAGCCCGGCAGGGCAAGCCCTGGTGCTCAGGCTCCAAGTCCCGTCACTGGCAACAGGTCTACCTGCTGCCAGGGCCCACCTGGATGCTCCGGCTATGTCCCCCTGCCGGCAACAGGTCTACCCGCTGCTAAGGCCAGCGCTGGAGCCCCAGCTCTAAGTCCCCCACCGAGAACAGGTCTACCCACCGCTGGGGCCCGCCCAGGCACTCAGGCTCCAAGTCCCCTTACCAGCAAAAGGTCTTCCTGCTGCCTGGGCCAGCCCAGGCGCTCCGGTTCTAAGTCCTCTCTCCGGGAACAGGTCTACCCGCTTCACCTAGCAATGGGGAGAACCAACCCTCAGCGCCACACCCGCACGCGCGGGGGTGGTGATGGAACCACCTCCGTCCTGCACCGCCCAGACGCACCCAGGGGTGCCGAGGCTCGGCTGCTTCCCGCTGAGCTGGGGGGTCACCAGGTCTACCCCCAGGCAGGGAGACGATGGCAGCAGGGCCCCTCCACCGCTGCCGCCGCCCCTCAGCACCAGAGCACCCCTAAGCCCCCCCCCCCCATCTCGGGCCCAGGACCCATGCGGAGGGAAGACCGGGTGCATGCCCGGCACCGGGCGGCACGAGGTGGGAAGGACAGCGGGCTCTGCTGCACTGTGGCCTCGCCCCCTCGCCCCATGTACCGGGCCTTGGACCCGCACGGAGGGAAGGACGGGCCACCGCGCGCGTCCCCCCTTCTCTCTCTCGCCCTTAGGCCGGGCCCCGGGACCCCGGGTCTCGGAGGGAAGCCAGGCCGCCAGCGAGCGAGCACAGCTGCTACCAGAATCAGGGACGCCCCTGATCGGCATGGTGCGCTTCCACATCCGCTGGAAAGGGGTACTACCCAGTACCTGCATGAGGAAGTATCGTAATGGCATGTCCCTGCCCCTGGCTCCTCCCTACGCAGTTCAGAGCAACATTAGCGAGGCATACAGAGGCCGATGTTGCCTCCAGGCATCGAAGCTGTACCCCAAACCCCAGAGCAGGGCACAGCCCATGCGAGCTACTGGGGGCCGTAAAGCCTGACACTTCCACCGTCTCCGGGCATGCCTCTGGAGCCCCATCAGCTTGGGATTTTAGTCGGTGGCCGCACGCCAGGTCGATGTTGTCCCCCGTGCTCCAGTAACGCTTCCATATGCCCGTCCAAAAGAGAGGGGAACAACTGGTGTCTGAAGTCGTAATGACTTGTGTGCTCACCTGCTCCTTGCTGCCCAGCTCGGAGCCACGAATGGGGACAGAAAACAGAGGCCGATTAGCGACAAACCCCTGCCCAGCAACCAGGCGTATATCCCAATTCAGAGGCAGTCTCTTGGTCTCTGCAGACCACCTATGACCTGGAACTATCGTGCGTTCGGTCAGCTCGCACAATAGGGCGACATGCCGTCCGGTAGAGGGTGGAGGAAGCCAGCAGCATACCCCCTCAAGTATAACTGCCGGCTTTGCCCATCTTATTTACCCATGGGCAAGGCTCTGGGTAACAAGCTCGGGCGAGCTGTCACCAGAAATTTGTTTCACCGGTTGATACTACCGCTGGGTGGTGAGGCCAGGGGGCAGAGGTCAACGGGCATCCGGTGGGACCAGTGAGGAGGTGCGACCTCTGCAGCTGCACGCAGTCAGTAACGTAGAGCCCTCTTACTACTAAGAGAGTCACAGTTACTCCCGCCAATTTCAAGGTCTTGACATCTGACACCACGAGTCAAATGTCCCCCCCGTCCTCCATTTCAGGGTCTCTTCCCCCTCCCAATTCCAGGTTGTTTTTCCCCCCAGTTTTGGGTTGTTTCCCCTCCAGTTTCAGGGTCCCTACCTCCCCCCCATTTCGAGGTCTCTCCCCCCCACTTCGAGTTGTTTCCCCCCCCCATTTTAGGGTCTCCCCCCCTCCCCCCAATTTCAGTGTCTTTCCCCCCCTTTACCTGCGGGGTTCGGTGCAGCTCGTACAGACTCAGCTCCCAGGTCTTGTTGGCGCTCTGGGCGCTCGCAGGGGCGGCCATAGCCCTGGGGGGGTGTTCCGTCACCTCGGGACCCCCAGAAAACCCCCCAAAAGCCCCCCGGGAACTCCCATACACCCCTCGACCACCCCCAAACAACTGTGACCATGCCAAACCCCCATGTGCCAAACCTGGGTCTAATCAGGAGCAGTGCTTAGGCTGTAATCTCATTAGGGGCTGGGGAGGGAGGAGGATCTCCAGATGGCAGAGCTCAGCCTCACACAACACCTACAGCTGAATTCCACATGTGGCTGTCCCAGGAACATCCTTTCGTGGTGAAGTGCTGGCAGGGATTGCCAAACTGGCAGCTGCCCCTCTGGAAAAGCTCCTTTTTCCCCCTCACACCCCATCCAACAACAACCCAGCTGCGCTTCAGGGAATTTCCAAGTTCTTCCTGCCTGGAACTGACCTGTTTCATGGGGCTGGGACACTCCAATCCTTGGTGTCACCATTGCCCTTGCTGCCTGTGAGGTGACAAACCGCACCAGCCTGAGCCCATTTCCAGAGTCAGGGAATAAACCCTCCACAAACACCAGGGACAGCAGAAGGACACACTCCACACAAAGGAAAACATGACGAACACCAGTGTTTTCATTGGAAAATCAACTTGGATGGCCACAGCAGAGAGCAGTCCAGCCACTTCCCACTGCTGACATGGGACTGAGGCTGAGGAAACCTAATTCCTCTTTCCTGTCCTTAAAAGGAAAGGAAGTGCTGCTTTCACTAAGGAATACGTTCATGTTTTAAATCTCAGTGCCAGGATCCAGTGCACAGACTGGCAGTGACAGCACTCCCAGTGTGGCTCTCCAAAGCCCAGCAGCTCCAGGCCCATCCCCTGCCCTGTTTTTGGGGACAATGTCATTGGGGTAACCTGAAACACTCCCACACCCCAGTGGGATGTGATGGTACGGAATCGACATCCAGAAGGAAATTCACTCCCTTTTCCACTGCGTGGTCTCTCCTGGGTGGATCCCCATGAGGTTTTGGGGGCAGGAGATTTCCCAGACATCTGGACATCTCCCAGTCAGCTTGTGGCATCTGCAGCCAAAAACATTCCAGTTCCTCCGGGTGACAGGAATCACACACCAGGACCTGAGGAGGGCTCCAAAACACACCTTTTCCTAGCAAAAAGGGCAGGAGGAACCTCTGGGCTGGGAAGTGGCTGTGACTAAGCACCTTGTCAGTGCTCTGCTCGGCTCTGGCTCCCACAAACCTAATCATGTCAGAGGGAAAGAAAATAAAAACCTCCCTGAGCGCGGCTAAACCGATTAAACCGAGACACAGAGCCACACCCAGGGGGCAAAGGAAATATAAATGGGCAGCTGTGCTGTCATAAAAAAAGGCTCTGTGATATTTCTTGGGTGACCTTTTATTCACTCCCATTGCTGGGCAGGTAGGATTGCCCAGGGAAAGCTGCTCATGGAGGGAGAAGGGCTCTTCAGGCTGATAGTCTGCACACCTGCTGGGGCTCCAGGTGAGTGGCGAGGCTCAGGTGAGGGAAGCACCAGGTACAAAACCTCTGGAAACCTCTGGAAAGTCACAGGCTGACACACCCATTCCCAGCTGGAATGTGCACCAAGCCTCTCCTGCAAATCCTGCACACACAGTGAGCTCTGCACTTTGTTAATTAAGGCAATGAGTAAGTAAGGACGATGCCACTTCTGGCATTCCAGCTCTTCCCTACTGAGATAAGGACCTGCCTCGATGCCTGTGCTCACTCCCATCCTCATTGTTGTTATTCCACCATTCCACACCTCCAACCACAAGACAATGCAGGCACAGTCTTGCAAAACCCCGGGCTGTGTGTGTGTGTGTAGGATAACGACGGGATGGGCCTGCAGAAGCCTGGGATTCTTCCAGGGCGCATGGGATGCCACATGCTCTGGGGAAGTGGGATCACCACCTTGGGTGTCACCGTGGGCACGCGGATGCCGGGAACGGGCTGGGAGGGCAGAGGGAATATGGAGAGACGCACCCTAAGGCCAGGACGAGGAGACATAGTAAATGGGCTCGTTTCTGGCAGGAAAAGGCACTGAGGTCAGTGGTCAACCCCCCGCGCCGCGGCCGCGCCCGACCCTGCCGAGCTCCGGACAGGCTCCCGCAGAGCCCCGCCCCCACCTGGCTGACAGCCGGCTCGACCAACCGCAGCGCGGCACTCTGTCCACCGACCAATCAGCGCGCCGGGGAGGCGGGGCGCCGCTCACTTCCCGGCCGCTGCCCTTCCTTCAATGGGATCTGGCGGCCGCCGCGCCTCACGGCCTCGGGCGCTGCTCAGCCGCCGCTCAGCCGCGGTTGGAGCCGTGCTCCGCCTCGTTCTCGCAGTCGCTGCAGTGCTCATGGTCGTTCTCCTCCGCCGCCGGTCGCGGGAGTGGACAGCACGAGTGTTCCAAGCCCTGGCTGGCCCTGGATTCCAGGACAACCCTTCCAAGGGCTGCTTCCCCCTGCAGTAATTCCTGCGGCAGAGGGACAGAAATAGAAAGTTTTTTGAGAGCAAGTCCCAGCTGAGGCTGGAGGCCAGAACACTGATGTTACTGCAATTAAAGCCCTATGTTTACTCTACATGGGCAGCAGCATGTGGAGCCTCCCTGTGCAGCTGCTGTGAGGCTGCAGCAGGTGTATGAAATCCTGGTGGGAGAGCAGGATTTTAACCTGCTGGGATAAACAAACAGCCCCTCTGTCACACTGAGCCCACAGTAACACCAGGGAAGGCTCCCAGGTCCTGCTTGGGGTGTTTGTCAGCCACCCCAAAGCACTGCTGTTTATCAGAAGTACCCTTTCTGAGTCCTTTTGGATTATTCCCCCTTGTTGCTGCTGGAGTTCTCCCCATCTGTTGGTCTGGGAAGGGGAAGGAGCACATGGTGCTGCTGTGGGCTGGCATGAGCTCCTGGCTTTTGCTCCAACTCTGCCACCTTCCCCTCTGCTGAGCTGCCTCCAGCTGCCACAGGACTCACCCACCCCTTGCTCCCTCCCCCCTAAACTCTGTTTTTGAGTCCCGTTTGTAAGAGCAAATTATGACTAAAGTGTCTTTTTTGTGTGTGTTTTCCAGACCAGAGGACACAGTGCTGTGTTTTGGCCCATCTCAGCCCTCCTGCAGCCCCCTGTTCTGTGGGGGACAGTGCAGGCAGTAGGTACCTGGGTCCTGTGTGTGCTGATACTCCCAGGAGTCCCCTCGGCCCTCCAGAGCTGCCTCAGCATTACAGAGCCTTTTGGATTTAGAGGATTGCAGGGTCTGGATTGAGCAGGGATTTCTGTGCAGGAGCTGTGAGAGGAGCTGGGGGGTCACTGGCCCCCCCGGCCTCAGGGCCTTGGGCAGGCACAGGATCTGTGTCCAAGGCTGTGTTTGCCAGCTCACAAACACCAGTTTGCTGCTCAGAGCTGTGGTTTCCATGCCCCTTGGGCTGCCAGGCAATGTGGGAATGAGATGCACTGAGTGCCTTGTGGGTTCTGTGTCCCCATTATGTCAGAGGTGGCTGATCTCCCCTACCCAGCTGCAGGATCGAGCAGGGCTCTCCCTCCCAGTGCTTGTGTTCTCCCACGTTGAGATGTTTCCTGAATTCTTCCTCTTTGTCGCTGACCCTGTCACTGTCACCCTCACCAATCCTACCAGAAATTTCCTCTGATTTCTCTGAGCAGGTCCAGGGGAGGCCATGGAGATGCTCCCAGGGCTGGAGCCCCTCTACTCTGGAGCCAGGCTGGGAGAGCTGGAGGAGTTCACCTGGAGCAGAGAAGGCTCCAGGGAGGCCTGAGAGCCCCCTCCAGGGCCTAAAGGGGCTCCAGGAGAGCTGGAGAGGGACTTGGGACAAGGGAGAGACAGGACAAGGGGGAATGGCTTCCCACTGCCAGAGGGCAGGGATAGATGGGATATTGGGAAGGAATTATCCCTGTGAAGGTGGAGAGGGGCTGGAATGGATTTTCCAGAGAAGCTGTGGCTGCCCCTGGATCCCTGGAAGTGTCCAAGACCAGGTTGGATGGGGCTTGGACAACCTGGGCTAGTGGAAGGTGTCCCTGCCCATGGCAGGGGGTGGGAATGGATGGGCTTTAATGTCCCTTCCAACCCAAACCGCTCCATGATTCCATGGTTTATGGTGCTGTAGGTGAGGCTGTGGTTTGGTGGGTGCAGGTGCTAAAGGGGAACGAGTTGCTGCAGCTGCAGATAAACCAGCTGGAGGAACTGAGGGCTGGCTTAAGTGGTACATCCAGAGTTAGGGGGGTCGAGGGAAGCCTCGTTTAACCCAGCACTATCCTGCAGCCTGTGTGTCTAAGTCTGAAGAGACTAGACTGTTTGCTAAAGAGGATGAGTTGTGAGGTAGACCAAACTCCTCTCTCTCTGCAATTGTAGTGTCAGATTAAGGGGCTTTACTCGAGGAAAATGTGGAAAAACAGGAGGAATAACAACCCTTTATTAAGAAATATATGAATGTTAGCAAAAAGAAAGAAGAAGGAAAAAAAAAAGTAACACAAAACAAAACAACACCAGCAACAACAACCACAACAACAAGCCTAAAAGAGTACTCCTCTGTCCTTTAACACGGTCCTAATTGCGGTCTGCAGGGGGCGCTGTTGGGCCACTGGAGCTGTAGGACCTGCAGTACCTGGTTGTGGTCGGCAGGGGGCGCTGTTGGGCCGCTGGAGCTGTAGGACCTGCAGTACCTGGTTGTGGTCGGCAGGGGGCGCTGTTGGGCCGCTGGAGCTGCAGGGCCTGCAGTACCTGGTTGTGGTCGGCAGGGGGCGCTGTTGGATCGCTGGAAGGTGTAGGACCTGCAGTACCTAGTCGTGGTCGGCAGGGGCGCAGTGGGCTCCAGCAATCACCCGCGGGAAGAGGGGGACCGAGGGGGTGATCCCGGGCCGCGTGGGGAAGCCGAGGAGATGGGGGGTCCTCGTCTCCGTGGGGACAAAAAGGAAGGCAGGCTGCCCACTCCCACGGGAACTCACCGCTGTCTTGAGTGGCAAGGTCTCACTGCAGTCTCAGGCGGTGATGTCTCCAAAACTCTTTCTCCTCTCCCGTGGGCAAGCAAAACTCTCCGATGAAGCACAGCAGCTCCGGCGGGCGGGACAGTGAGGCCGGTCGAAGCCAACAGCACAAAAGGTCGAACTCCCCAGGATTAACAACCAAAAGGCAGCTAGACCTCCAGTCCCCCTCCCCAAAAACCAACTGCCTGTCCGCACCCCGAGCTAGCCACCCCAAACCCCTCCTCTCACCTTCCCGGCCAGGGCTTCCCCCTTTCCTGCCTCCTTGCCCCTTCTTTTCTTTCTCCAAATGGGCCATCAACTCAGGCTGGCTACATCTTTAGTAATGCTAATAACCTCCCTTCCCCCCGCTCACTCCGTTTCTTTCCCTTGGAGTGGGGCAGGGGGAAGGAAAATTCCCTGATTTCCTAGTCTATAACACTGTGAAACAGGGATTCCCAGACCAGAGGGTGCCAAAATCCTGCCGATGTCTCAGTGACACCTAGAGAGAATGAACTTCGAATGAAGCCACCTGTTTTGGGCTAAATCTTTGCTGTGCCCAGCATAAAAAAAAAGAGCCCTGTCCTGGCACGTTTTCCAGCTCCTTTCTTTCCCCTTTCAGAGCACGATGTTCCTGGTGGGACTCTCGGGTGGGATTGCATCGGGGAAGAGCATGGTGGTGGCCGTGCTGCGGGAGCTGGGCTGTGCCGTGCCGTGATCGACGCCGACCTTATTGCCAGGGAGGGTGAGTTTTCCGTGGCTGATCCTGGTCCCTGAGGTTCCCCTGACAACTGGGGTCGCCGCCGGGAGGCGCTGACGGCAGAGGGTGCTCTGGGTACATCCAAGTGTTTCCCTCCCGCTTCCCACTCCGTGAGGCTGTGGAGCTGCCTCCAGGGGAGGGGGAATTGGAACTAGGATATATTTTTCATAACAAAAACATAAGATCGTGTCCTAAGAAACAACGTGGAGAGATCATGCCCTGAGTCTCTCTCTCCTGGAGTGTGATGTTTCCCAGCTTTGAAAACCAACTCTGGGCAAAATTAATGTGGTTCCCTTGGCTAATCCAGTGTCCCCCTGACATCCAGGACACCCATCCTGTCACTCAGTTATGTGGGGTGGGATCATAGAGCCTTGAATGAGAATCATAGAATCATAGAGTCAGCTGGGTTGGAAGGGATACTGCTACATGATCCTGGACATCCCTCTGCTCTTCGAGACCCACGGGTTGACCAAGTTTATGAGATACATGGTCTTGGTTTATTGGTAAGTGCCTCAGGAACCATGAGGACAGGGACACTGCCACCTCTCTTAGAGGGGGCTCTGCTCTGGTGAGGGCTCAGCCACTGCCCTGGTGCGAAACCCATTGAGAGAATTAACATCTCCGTTTGTGCTGTGGCACGTCCCTTTATCCTAGTGCACTTGAGGGGGCTTCTTGAGCTTTCCCTGGAAGCTAGCACCATCATACAGGGAATGTTGTTCCTTTGGGCTTTCTACAGCCTGTGCACCATCAATTGGGGCAGGATTTGAGGCACTGCCTGGTGCTGTGGGCTGTGGGAGTGGCAAAAACATGCAGCGGGGTCATCCTGGGCAGTGCTGACCCGATGGCTGGGGCAGAAATGACACGGGGAATGTTTCTCATTCCCACTTTATTATCCTCCCTCATGCCCAAGGAAGGCAGACCCCCCCCTTCCCTCCCACCCCACCTGAGCTCCATCTCCCTCCCTGGCAGTGACCCCCTGGCGCAGCGTGCGCGGCTGATGAGGCGGAACGGGCTGGACGTGGCCGCAGCTGACGCCTGGATCAGCTCCCAGATCCCACTGGAGGAGAAGCTCCAGTGGGCAACTCACATCATCGACAACTCGGGGGACAGGGAGAGCACCTGCTGGCAGGTGCTGCGGCTCCACACCTGCCTCGAGGATTCCCTGGATCTCCTCTGGGCCTGGCTGGTGGTGGGCGTGGCCGTCACCGGGCTCGGGGGGCTGGTATTCCTCCTCCTGTGGCATCTCATCTCCTAATTCACCTTTTCTCTTAGTCAGGGAAGGGGCCTGAATTCCCTGGTTTGAAAACGGCACCAAAAGGCCACCTCTGTTAATGAGCTTTGCCAGCTGAACGCAGACAGCAGCGAGAGGTGTCTCCTTGCACAGTTCCCAAGGTGAATGTAGCCAGGGTTTTTTTTCCGGCACCTTCTCCCTGCTCAGGTTCTTGCCCACCAACTGTGCCTCTGGGGGGAGGCTACTCTTATTGTCCCCCCTGTGGGTCTCTATGGTGGGACTTTGGTGAGTTGAGGCACTTTAATCCGGGACGATCTCACTTTAATGCAGGACAATCTTACTTTAATACGTGACAATCTCACTTTAATGTCTTCCAGGACAATCTCTTCCCTGGGAAGAGATGGCCTCTTGGGCTCTGTCCCTGCCAACAATGTCTTTGGGGTGACCCCCTGCAGCTCAGCCCTCCTAATCCAAGTTTAGACCTGGGATTTCCCCTCTTTCACATTGATTTAATGGAAACGTTAAGTCTGCCTGGGGGGAACGGACAGCACCTCGTTCACGTGGGTCGGGTGTTCAGGTGGCTGCTCCCCTCCCTCCCACCCTCTGATTCTGTAGCCATCGCTCATGGGTCACCCTTGTCTTTGGATCCGAGGGTCTGATACACCCTGGAGCGGGCAGAGACTTGGGCTCTCCCTCGTTCAGACTCATTTCCTGCTGTTTGAGCTTCCTTCGGCGGTGCTTTCCTGGTGAGAGAGCCGAGCCTGGGCGAGGAGGGTGCTGGCTCTTCACTTTTGTTTTAATAGAACACTGAACAGCAGCTGTTCCCGCGGCTGCTCCTGCAGCTCTTCCCGGCCCATTCCCAGGTCATTTCCTATGCCTGGGCACGGCTGCGCTCTGTAAAGTTCAGCACACGCAGGCAGAGCTGACGGGCGCTCGTGCTCTTCCCAGTAAACATCGCTGAGCTGCTCCAGGAGCTGCTCAAAGCGTCAACCCTGCCCTGAGCTTAGGGGATTCCTATGGATCCGTGTTGGCTCTGGGCAGTTCCAGCTTCCTGGGATGTGATCCTGGGCCCCTGTGGTTCTCTGTGCAAGTGCTTTCCCCCTGGGGTACCCCCCTCTCCACTGCCACCCCTTGTCCCCACACTTTGAGAAGGGTGGGTGCTGCCAGCCCTTGGCCACCCCTCCTCCCTGCACACAGTGGTCTCCAGGATGCTCCCACCCTCCTTCCCAGGCTCGGCCCTGTGAGGCAGTGTCCTGGCTGTCCCCAGTGCCAACCTTTAGGCACAGGGACCGTCTCAGAGTGTTCCCAGCCAGCACGTACCCCTTTTAGGGGCCAGACACCCTTCCCACTCCTTTGCCCTCCCCTGAGCCCCACAGTGCACCCAGAGGTCCTGTGTCACGCCCATCTGGAGAGACCCAGCGGTCGCTGTGTAGCCCCAGAGAGCATCCCCGAAGTGGGGCAAGCCCTTCAAACACCCCCTCCCTGCTCTTAATGCTCCTTAACTGCTCGGCGCTGCCAGAGTCCCTCCCAGCCAGCCATAAATCAGGGCCGGAGCGCGATTTCTCGGCCGAGATAAGCGCTGATTCCGCTTCCCTCCCGCTCGCCTCCGCGATAAATGGGGCCAGGGGTGGAAGGAGGGAGCAAGCCGGGGCCGTAATTGCATTTGGCGCTTTGCTCCCACCCGGCTGATGTTTGCCAACAAGTTTAGCGGGGCTGAGGGAGCAACTGGTTTCAGGGGAAGCACAGGACTGTTCGTGGGGCTGGTGGGGGCCTGGTTTGGGGGCTCTGGGCGGAGCTGGGGATTGAGCCCCCTATGTGGGCTGCGTGCCCGGGTGTTGGCAACCACCGGGGAAGGGCTCTGGAGCCGGGCACTTGGCCATGGGGCTGTTGCTGTGCGGTGCCCAGCTGTGGGTGCTGTCCCAGGATTGCCCCAGCATCCCTAGTCCCCCTCCCACGTCCCAGTCAAACCCCCTCAGGGACAAGCCCGTGTCCCCCGCCGGTGACAGACGGCTCAGCTCCGTGGGCTGGGTGGCATCGACAGCGCGGTCGATGGCCGTGGAGGAGGCACCCTGAAGGACACGCCGGCTGAGACCCCGCGCTCGTGACACGGGTACTGCCCCCCGAGCGGGCTCCACGTGGGCTCCGAGGGCCAGGGGGTGCTGTGCCACGGCCCCCAGCCCCGCCACACCCCCGGCCCTGCTCGCCCCACGTCCCGCCATCGATCGCGGAGCAGCGTCACCCCTGCGCCCACCGGGGCGGCTCGAGCAGAGCCGGCCCCATGCCATGAAGCCAAATATTTGGCGAATATTTGCACAAAGCCGTGCAAATTGGCGGCCGGATCGATTCTGCTGCAGCTGCCAGGGGCTAGTGACAGGCAGACACTCCTCCTACTGCACCCCCCTCCTGCACCCCCTTCCGAGCCAGAGCACCCCTACCTGGAGCACCTCCTTTGCCAGTGCACCCCCTCCCCAGTGCATCCCTTCCTCAGAGTGCCCCTTTTCCCACCGCACCCCCTTTCCTGGAGCTCCCTCCCCCGTGTAACCCTTCACCCGTGCATCCCATTCCTGACCCCCCCCCCCCTTCCTTGGAGCATCCCATCATGGGACACCCACGGGGTGCAGATGTCCCCCTATGGGCTATAGGGACAGAGTGACATCCCCCAGCGGGGACTGCCCCAGGTGGGTTAGCGAACCAGGTGGCTGGATGGGCTCGATACCCACGAGGAGGGACAGCCCAGGGGGTCTGAGTGTGATGTCACTGCCTGGCACTGGTGTCACCAGTGTCACTGCACGGTGCCTGTCGTCATGGGTGTCACTGTCACTGCATGGTTTTAGCACAGTGTCACCGTCCCTGCACAGTCCCTGTCGCTGTCACTGCACACCTCCCCGGGGTGTCACACAGTGTCACCGTGGCTGCACAGCCCCACTCGTGTCACACAGCACAACTCTGCAGTGCTGCACAGCTTCACTGTTGCTCCCTGGGGTGTAACATGGTGTCACTGTCACCACGCAGTGCACAGGGTGTCACCGTGAAATAGAAAATGAAATAAAATTTAGCTATTTAGCGATGTAAGTGTGACTTTGCAAAATGTAAAACTGCTTAAAGGTTTCTGCCCAAACTGTGGGCAATTGAGATAAAATAGCTTAGAGAATAGGGAAGGCTTTTTAGCACGTAGAGAGGGGTGGGAAACGTGAAACTGCTTGAAATGATAAAACTTTATGTAACTACTCTATAATGGTAAGAATAGGAGGAAAAACTAAATGTTTATTTAGATAAGGCAGACTGCAAAAGAGTGTGTGTAAAGATAATTTTAAACCTGCTACTTTCAAACTGTATAAAAAGCTATGGTATTTCTTGGCTCAGTGGAGTGCACTGGGGAGAACACCTGCCCCTTTGCATTCCCCGACCGTAATAAAAGTGCTTTTCAGATTGGCAGAAGTTTCTTTGAATCAATTAAGCACCCCAGATGGGACTGATTGGTCCACACAGTAACTGCAAGCTATGCCCAAAGCCTGTTCGCTAACCCTAACCTTAAAAGGGAGACTGCAAGGTATGTGCAAAGCCTTTTCCCTAACCCTAACCCTAAAAAAGAGACTGCAAGCTATGCACAAACCCTTTTCCCTAAGCCTAACCTTAAAAAAGAGACTGCAAGCTATGCGCAAACCCGGTTCCCTAACCCTATCCTTAAAAAAGAGTCTGCAAGCTATGAACAAAGCCAGTTCTCTAACCCTAACCTTAAAAAAGAGACTGCAAGCTACTAGGGTTTAGGGTTACGGTTAGCGTTAGGGTTAGAGTTAGGGTAAGGGTTAGGGTTTAGGGTTAGGGTTAGGGTTATGGTTAGGGGTTAGGGTTAGAGTTATGGTTAGGGTTAGGGTTAGGGTTTAGGATTAGGGATAGAGTTAGGGTTAGGGTTAGGGCTAGGGTTAGGCAGAATCTGTCTCAATGCGCCACCTAACAA
>NC_087569.1:0-87500 GCF_036250125.1 Pseudopipra pipra | reverse complement strand
CGAACTGCCAGCCCGATTCCCAAAATTGCATATAAACAAAGATTCCTCCCAGAACAAAGATGACAGCACAGAAAGTTCTTCCTCCCCATGGAGTGCCCAGAATGACACACCAGCTGCACCACAAAGGCAAAGCCGCCAGGTTTCCTTTCCTGGCGATAAGGGCTGTCATTTCCTGTTTTCAGCCCTGCCTCCCAACTGCCAGCCCAACGCCCAAAATCGCATATAAACAAAGATTCCTCCCACACCACAGATGCCAGCACAGAAAGCTCTTGCTCCTCATGGAGTCTCCAGGTTGACAAACAAAAAGCACCACAAAGCCAAAGCTTCCAGGCTTTCTTTTCTGGCATAAATGGCTGTCATTTCCTGTTTTCAGCCCTGACTCCCACCGGCCAACCCGACTCCAAAAATTGCAAATAAACAAAGACTCCTCCCACAACAAAGATGACAGCACAGAAAGGACTCGCTATTCATGGATGCCGCACGTCATAATGCTGCAGGCCTCATAACCACAGTGACCTCATAAAGCACAGACACCTAATAATGGTGCAGGCCTCATCATCACAGTGACCTCATAAAGACCAGACATGTCATAATGGTGCAGGACTCATCATCACACGGACCTCATAAAGCCCAGACAAGTCGTAATGGTGCAGGTCTCATCATCACACTGACCTCATAAAATCCAGACACCTCAAAATGATGCAGGCCTCATCATCACACTGACCTCATAAAGCCCAGACACGTCATAATAGTGCAGGCCTCACCATCACAGTGACCTCATAAAACCCAGACATGTCATATTGGCCCCGGCCTACTCCTGGCACAAACCTCATAAAGCCCAGATATGTCATAATGGTGCAGACGTCATCATGGCACCGACCTCATAAAACTTAACATGACATAGTGGTTCAGGCATCACCATCACAGTGACCTCATAAAGCCCAGAAACCTCATAATAGTGCAGGTCTCATCATCACAGTGACCTCATAAAGCCAAGACAAGTCAAAATGGTTCAGGCCTCATAATCACACTGACCTCACAAAGCCCACACATGTCATAATGGTGCAGGCCTCATCATCACAGTGACCTCATAAAGCCCAGACACCTCAAAATGATGCAGGCCTCATCATCACACTGACCTCATAAAGACCAGACATGTCATAATGGTGCAGGTCTCATCATCACAGTGACCTCATAAAGCCAAGACATGTCATAATTTTGCAGGTCTCATCATCACAGTGACCTCATAAAGCCCAGAAACCTCATAATAGTGCAGGCCTCATCATCAAAGTGACCTCATAAAGCCCAGACACCGCATAATGGTGCAGGCCTCATAATCACACTGACCTCACAAAGCCCGGACATGTCATAATGGTGCAGGCCTCATCATCACACTGACCTCATAAAGCCCAGACATGTCATAATGGTGCAGGCGTCATCATGGCACAGTGACCTCATAAAGCCCTAACATGTCATAGTGGTGCAGACCTCATCATCACAGTGACCTCATAAAGCCCAGACATGTCATAATGTTGCAGGTCTCATCATCTCACTGACCTCATAAAGCCCAGACACCATATAATGGTGTAGGTCTCATCATGGCACTGACCTCATCAAGCCCAGACATGTCATAATGGTGCAGGCCTCATCATTACACTGTACTTATAAAACCCAGAAACATCATAATGGTGGAGGCCTCATAATCACACTGACCTCATAAAGCCCAGACATGTCATAATGGCCCAGGCCTCCTCATGGCTCTGACCTCATAAAGCCCAGACATGTCATAATGGTGCAGGCCTCCTCATGGCACTGACCTCATGAAGCCCAGACATGTCATAATGGTACAGGTCTCAACATCACACTTACCTGAAAATGCCAAGACACGTCATAATGGTGCAGGCCTCATCATCACAGTGACCTCATAAAGCCCAGACATGTCATGATGGTGCAGGCCTCATAATCACACTGACCTCATAAAGTCCAGACAACTCATATGGGTGCAGGCCTCATCATCACACTGATCTCATAAAGCCTAGACACCTAATATTGGTGCAGACCTCTTCATCACACTGACCTCATAAAGCCCGGACATGTCATAATGGTGCAGGCCTCCTCATGGCACTGACCTCATAAAGCCCAGACATGTCATAATGGTGCAGGCCTCATCATCATAGTCACCTCATGAAGCCCAGACATGTCATAATGGTGCAGGCCTCATCATCACACTGACCTCATAACGCCCAGACACGTCATAATGGTACAGGCCTCCTCATGGCACTGACCTCATAAAGCCCAGACATGTCATAATGGTGCAGGCCTCATCATGGCACTGACCTCATAAAGCCCACACATGTCATAATGGTGCAGGTCTCATCATGGCACTGACCTCATAAAGTCAGACATGTCATAATGGTGCAGGCCTCATCATCACAGTGACCTCATAGAGCCCAGACATGTCTTAATGGTGCAGGCCCCATCATTAGAGTGACCTCACAAAGCCCAGACATGTCATAATGGTGCAGGCCTCACCATCACAGTGACCTCATAAAGCCCAGACATGTCATAAAGGTGCAGGCCTCATCATGACACTGACCTCATAAAGCCCAGACACCTTATAGTAGTGTAGGTCTCATCATGGCACTGACCTCATAAAGCCCAGACATGTCATAATGGTGCAGGCCTCATCATCACACTGACCTCATAAAGCCCAGACATGTCATAATGGCCCAGGACTCCTCATTGTACTGACCTCATAAAACCCAGACATGCCATAATGGTGCAGGCCTCATCATGGCACAGACCTCATAAAGTCCAGACATGTCATAATGGTACAGGCCGGAACATCACAGTGACCTCATAAAACACAGACACGTCATAATGGTGCAGGCCTCATCATCACACGGACCTCATAAAGCCCACACATGTCAAAATGGTGCAGGCCGCCTCATGGCACTGACCTCATAAAACGCAGACAGGTCATAATGGTGCAAACCTAATCATCACACTGACCTCATAAAGCCCAGACATGTCATAATGGTGCAGGTCTCGTCATCACACTGACCTCATAAAGCCGAGACACGTCATATTGGCCCCGGCCTCCTCCTGGCACAAACCTCATAAAGCCCAGACATGTCATAATGGTGCAGTCGTCATCATGGCACTGACCTCCTAAAACCTAACATGACATAGTGGTTCAGGCCTCACCATCACAGTGACCTCATAAAGCCCAGAAACCTCATAATAGTGCAGGCCTCATCATCACAGTGACCTCATAAAGTCAAGACAAGTCATAATGGTGCAGGCCTCATAATCACACTGACCTCACAAAGCCAGGACCTGTCATAATGTTGCAGGCCTCATCATCACAGTGACCTCATAAAGCCCAGACATGTCATAATGGTACAGGTGTCATCATCACACTGACCTCATAAAGCCCAGACATGTCATAATGGTGCAGGTCTCATCATCACAGTGACCTCATAAAGCCCAGTCATGTCATAATTTTGCAGGTCTCATCATCACAGTGACTTCATAAAGCCCAGAAACCTCATAATAGTGCAGGCCTCATCATCAGAGTTACCTCATAAAGCCCAGACACCTCATAATGGTGCAGGCCTCATCATCACAGTGACCTCATAAAGCCCAGACATGTCATAATGGTGCAGGCGTCATCATGGCACAGTGACCTCATAAAATCAAACGTGACATTGCGGTGCAGACCTCATCATGGCACTGACCTCATAAAGCCCAGACATGTCATAATGCTGCAGGCCTCATCGTGGCACTGACCTCATAAAGCCCAGACATGTCATAATTGTGCAGGTCTCATCATCACAGTGACCTCATAATGGTGCAGGCCTCATTATGGCTCTGACCTCATAAAGCCCAGGCATGTCATAATTATGCAGGTCTCATCATCACAGTGACCTCATAAAGCCCAGACATGTCATAATGGCGCAGGCCTCATCATCACAGTGACCTCATAAAGCCAAGACACCTCATAATGGTGCAAGCCTCATAATCACACTGACCTCACAAAGCCCAGACATGTCATAATGGTGCAGGCCTCCTCTTGGCACTGACCTCATAAAGCCCAGACATGTCATAATGGTGCAGGCCTCATCATCACAGTGACCTCATAAAGCCCAAACACATCATAATGGTGCAGGTCTCATCATCACAGTGACCTCATAAAGCCCAGACATGTCATAGTGACCCCAGCCTCCTCACGGCACTAACCTCATAAAGCCCAGACATGTCATAATGTTGCAGGCCTCATAATGGCACTGACCTCGTAACGCCCAGACACGTCATAATGGTGCAGGTCTCATCATCACACTGACCTCATAAAGACCAGACATGTCATAATGGTGCAGGCCTCCTCATGGCACTGACCTCATAAAGACCAGACATGTCATAATGGCCCCGACCTCCTCATGGCACTAACCTCATAAAGCCCTGACATGTCATAATGGTGCAGGCCTCATCATGGCACTGACCTCATAAAGCCCAGACATGTCATAATGGTGCAGGACTCATCATCACAGTGACCTCATAAAGCCCACACATGTCATAATGGTACAGGTCTCATCATCACACTGACCTCATAAAGCCAGACATGTCAAAGTGGTGCAGGTCTCATCATCACACTGACCTCATAAAGCCCAGACATGTCATAATGGTGCAGACCTCATCGTGACACTGACCTCATAAAGCCCAGACAACTTATAATGGTGTAGGTCTCATCATGGCACTGACCTCATAAAGCCCAGACATGTCATAATGGTGCAGACCTCATCATGGCACTGACCTCATAAAGCCCAGACAACTTATAATGGTGTAGGTCTCATCATGGCACTGACCTCATAAAGCCCAGACATGTCATAATGGTGCAGGCCTCATCATGGCACTGAACTTATAAAACCCAGAAACATCATAATGGTGGAGGCCTCATAATCACACTGACCTCATAAACCCAGACATGTCATAATGGCCCAGGCCTCCTCATGGCTCTGACCTCAAAAAGCCCAGACATGTCATAATGGTGCTGGCCTCATCATGGCACTGACCTCATAAAGCCCAGACATGTCATAATGGTGCAGGCCTCATCAGGGCACTGACCTCATAAAGCCCAGACTTGTCATAGTTGGTGCAGGCCTCATCATGGCACTGACCTCATAGAGCCCAGACATGTCATAATGGTACAGGCCTCAACATCACACTGACCTCAAAATGCCAAGACACGTCATAATGGTGCAGGCCTCATCATCACAGTGACCTCATAAAGCCCAGACATGTCATAATGGTGCAGGCCTCATCATCACACTGACCTCATAAAGCCCAGACATGTCATAATGGTGCAGGCCTCATCATCACACTGACCTCATAAAGTCTAGACACCGCATATTAGTGCAGGTCGAATCATCATCACACTGATCTCATAAAGCCTAGACACCTCCTATTGGTGCAGGCCTTCTCATCACACTGACCTCATAAAGCCCGGACATGTCATAATGGTGCAGGCCTCATCATGGCACTGACCTCATAAAGCCCGGACATGTCATAATGGTGCAGGCCTCATCATGGCACTGACCTCATAAAGCCCACACATGTCATAATGGTGCAGGCCTCATCATCACAGTGACCTCATAAAGCCCAGACATGTCATAATGTTGCAGGC
The DNA here is from genome assembly GCF_036250125.1 of Pseudopipra pipra. Classification (NCBI taxonomy): domain Eukaryota; kingdom Metazoa; phylum Chordata; class Aves; order Passeriformes; family Pipridae; genus Pseudopipra; species Pseudopipra pipra. Next base: position 81,817 of record NC_087569.1, on the reverse strand, counting down.
CTCATAATGGCACTGACCTCGTAACGCCCAGACACGTCATAATGGTGCAGGCCTCATCATCGCAGTGACCTCATAAAGCCCAGACATGTCATAATGGTGCAGGCCTCATCATGGCACTGACCTCATAAAGTCAGACATGTCATAATGGTGCAGGCCTCACCATCACAGTGACCTCATAGAGCCCAGACATGTCTTAATGGTGCAGGCCCCATCATTACAGTGACCTCACAAAGCCCAGACATGTCATAATGGTGCAAGCCTCATCATGACACTGACCTCATAAAGCCCAGACATGTCATAAAGGTGCAGGCCTCATCATGGCACTGACCTCATAAAGCCCAGACAGCTTATAATAGTGTAGGTCTCATCATGGCACTGACCTCATAAAGCCCAGACATGTCATAATGGTGCAGGCCTCATCATCACACTGACCTCATAAAGCCCACACATGTCATAATGGTGCAGGTCTCATCATCACACTGACCTCATAAAGTCCAGACACGTCATATTGGTACAGGCCTCCTCATCACACTGATCTCATAAAGCCTAGACACCTCATATTGGTGCAGGCATCAGCATGGCACTGACCTCATAAAACCGAGACATTTCATGATGGTGCAGACCTCATCATCACAGTGACTTCATAAAGCCCAGACATGTCATGTTGGTGCAGGCCTCAGCATCACAGTGACCTCATAAAGCGCAGACATGTAAAAATGGTGCAGGTCTCATCATGGCACTGACCTTATAAAGCCCAGATATGTCATAATGCTGAAGGCCTCATCATGGCACTGATATCATAAAGAGCAGACAGGTCATAACGGTGCAGGCCTCATCATCACACTGACCTCATAAAGTCCAGACAAGTAAAATGTTGATGGCCTCATCATCACACTGACCTCATAAAGCCCAGACATGTCATAATGGTGCAGGCCTCATCATCACACTGACCTCATAAAGCCCAGACATGTCATCATGGTGCAGGCCTCATCATCACAGTGACCTCAAAAAATACAGACAAGTCATAATGGTACAGGCCTCATCATGGCACTGAGCTCATAAATCCCAGACATGTCATAATGGTGCAGACCTCATCATCACAGTGACCTCATAACACGGAGACACCTCATAACAGTGCAGGTCTCCTCATGGAACTGACCTCATAAAGCCCACACATGTCATTAACGTGCAGGTCTCATCATGGCACTGACCTCATAAAACCCAGACACGTCATAATGGTGCAGGCCTCATCATCAAAGTGACCTCATAAAGCCCAGACACGTCATAATGGTGCAGGCCTCCTCATCACACTGACCTCATAAAGCCCAGACATTTCATAACGCTGCAGGTGTCATCATCACAGAGACCTCATAAAGCCCAGACATGTCATAATGGTGCAGGCCTCATCATCACAGTGACCTCATAAAGCCCAGGCATGTCATAATTGTGCAGACCTCATAATGGCACTGACCTCATAAAGCCCAGACATGTCATAATGGTGCTGACCTCATAATCACTCTGACATCATTAGGCCCAGACATGTCATAACGGTGCAGGCCTCATCATGGCACTGACCTCATAAAGACCCGACATGTCATAATGGTGCAGGTCTCATCATCACACTGACCTCATAAAGCCCAGACATGTCATGATGGTGCAGGCCTCATCATCACAGTAACCTCATAAAGCCCAGACATGTCATAATGGTGCAGGTCTCATCATGGCACTGACCTCATAAAGTCCAGACACGTCATAATGGTGCAGGCCTCCTCATGGCACTGACCTCGTAAAGCATAGACACCTCATATTGGTGCAGGCATCAGCATGGCACTGACCTCATAAAGCCAAGACATGTCATGATGGTGCAGGCCGCATCATCACAGTGACCTCATAAAGCCCAGGTATGTTAAAATGGTACAGGTCGCATCATGGCACTGACCTTATAAAGCTTAGATATGTCATAATGCTGAAGGCCTCATCAGGGCACTGATATCATAAAGAGCAGACAGGTCATAACGGTGAAGGCCACATCAACGCACTGACCTCATAAAACCCAGAAACATCATAATTGTGCCGGCCTCATCATCACACTGACCTCATAAAGACCAGACATGTCATAATGGTGCAGGCCTCCTCATGGCACTGACCTCATAAAGACCAGACATGTCATAATGGCCCCGACCTCCTCATGGCACTAACCTCATAAAGCCCTGACATGTCATAATGGTGCAGGCCTCATCATGGCACTGACCTCATAAAGCCCAGACATGTCATAATGGTGCAGGACTCATCATCACAGTGACCTCATAAAGCCCACACATGTCATAATGGTACAGGTCTCATCATCACACTGACCTCATAAAGCCAGACATGTCAAAGTGGTGCAGGTCTCATCATCACACTGACCTCATAAAGCCCAGACATGTCATAATGGTGCAGACCTCATCGTGACACTGACCTCATAAAGCCCAGACAACTTATAATGGTGTAGGTCTCATCATGGCACTGACCTCATAAAGCCCAGACATGTCATAATGGTGCAGACCTCATCATGGCACTGACCTCATAAAGCCCAGACAACTTATAATGGTGTAGGTCTCATCATGGCACTGACCTCATAAAGCCCAGACATGTCATAATGGTGCAGGCCTCATCATGGCACTGAACTTATAAAACCCAGAAACATCATAATGGTGGAGGCCTCATAATCACACTGACCTCATAAACCCAGACATGTCATAATGGCCCAGGCCTCCTCATGGCTCTGACCTCAAAAAGCCCAGACATGTCATAATGGTGCTGGCCTCATCATGGCACTGACCTCATAAAGCCCAGACATGTCATAATGGTGCAGGCCTCATCAGGGCACTGACCTCATAAAGCCCAGACTTGTCATAGTTGGTGCAGGCCTCATCATGGCACTGACCTCATAGAGCCCAGACATGTCATAATGGTACAGGCCTCAACATCACACTGACCTCAAAATGCCAAGACACGTCATAATGGTGCAGGCCTCATCATCACAGTGACCTCATAAAGCCCAGACATGTCATAATGGTGCAGGCCTCATCATCACACTGACCTCATAAAGCCCAGACATGTCATAATGGTGCAGGCCTCATCATCACACTGACCTCATAAAGTCTAGACACCGCATATTAGTGCAGGTCGAATCATCATCACACTGATCTCATAAAGCCTAGACACCTCCTATTGGTGCAGGCCTTCTCATCACACTGACCTCATAAAGCCCGGACATGCCATAATGGTGCAGGCCTCATCATGGCACTGACCTCATAAAGCCCGGACATGTCATAATGGTGCAGGCCTCATCATGGCACTGACCTCATAAAGCCCACACATGTCATAATGGTGCAGGCCTCATCATCACAGTGACCTCATAAAGCCCAGACATGTCATAATGTTGCAGGCCTCATAATGGCACTGACCTCGTAACGCCCAGACACGTCATAATGGTGCAGACCTCATCATCGCAGTGACCTCATAAAGCCCAGACATGTCATAATGGTGCAGGCCTCATCATGGCACTGACCTCATAAAGTCAGACATGTCATAATGGTGCAGGCCTCACCATCACAGTGACCTCATAGAGCCCAGACATGTCTTAATGGTGCAGGCCCCATCATTACAGTGACCTCACAAAGCCCAGACATGTCATAATGGTGCAAGCCTCATCATGACACTGACCTCATAAAGCCCAGACATGTCATAAAGGTGCAGGCCTCATCATGGCACTGACCTCATAAAGCCCAGACAGCTTATAATAGTGTAGGTCTCATCATGGCACTGACCTCATAAAGCCCAGACATGTCATAATGGTGCAGGCCTCATCATCACACTGACCTCATAAAGCCCACACATGTCATAATGGTGCAGGTCTCATCATCACACTGACCTCATAAAGTCCAGACACGTCATATTGGTACAGGCCTCCTCATCACACTGATCTCATAAAGCCTAGACACCTCATATTGGTGCAGGCATCAGCATGGCACTGACCTCATAAAACCGAGACATTTCATGATGGTGCAGACCTCATCATCACAGTGACTTCATAAAGCCCAGACATGTCATGTTGGTGCAGGCCTCAGCATCACAGTGACCTCATAAAGCGCAGACATGTAAAAATGGTGCAGGTCTCATCATGGCACTGACCTTATAAAGCCCAGATATGTCATAATGCTGAAGGCCTCATCATGGCACTGATATCATAAAGAGCAGACAGGTCATAACGGTGCAGGCCTCATCATCACACTGACCTCATAAAGTCCAGACAAGTAAAATGTTGCAGGCCTCATCATCACACTGACCTCATAAAGCCCAGACATGTCATAATGGTGCAGGCCTCATCATCACACTGACCTCATAAAGCCCAGACATGTCATCATGGTGCAGGCCTCATCATCACAGTGACCTCAAAAAATACAGACAAGTCGTAATGGTACAGGCCTCATCATGGCACTGAGCTCATAAATCCCAGACATGTCATAATGGTGCAGACCTCATCATCACAGTGACCTCATAACACGGAGACACCTCATAACAGTGCAGGCCTCCTCATGGAACTGACCTCATAAAGCCCACACATGTCATTAACGTGCAGGTCTCATCATGGCACTGACCTCATAAAACCCAGACACGTCATAATGGTGCAGGCCTCATCATCAAAGTGACCTCATAAAGCCCAGACACGTCATAATGGTGCAGGCCTCCTCATCACACTGACCTCATAAAGCCCAGACATTTCATAACGCTGCAGGTGTCATCATCACAGAGACCTCATAAAGCCCAGACATGTCATAATGGTGCAGGCCTCATCATCACAGTGACCTCATAAAGCCCAGGCATGTCATAATTGTGCAGACCTCATAATGGCACTGACCTCATAAAGCCCAGACATGTCATAATGGTGCTGACCTCATAATCACTCTGACATCATTAGGCCCAGACATGTCATAACGGTGCAGGCCTCATCATGGCACTGACCTCATAAAGACCCGACATGTCATAATGGTGCAGGTCTCATCATCACACTGACCTCATAAAGCCCAGACATGTCATGATGGTGCAGGCCTCATCATCACAGTAACCTCATAAAGCCCAGACATGTCATAATGGTGCAGGTCTCATCATGGCACTGACCTCATAAAGTCCAGACACGTCATAATGGTGCAGGCCTCCTCATGGCACTGACCTCGTAAAGCATAGACACCTCATATTGGTGCAGGCATCAGCATGGCACTGACCTCATAAAGCCAAAACATGTCATGATGGTGCAGGCCGCATCATCACAGTGACCTCATAAAGCCCAGGTATGTTAAAATGGTACAGGTCGCATCATGGCACTGACCTTATAAAGCTTAGATATGTCATAATGCTGAAGGCCTCATCAGGGCACTAATATCATAAAGAGCAGACAGGTCATAACGGTGAAGGCCACATCAACGCACTGACCTCATAAAACCCAGAAACATCATAATTGTGCCGGCCTCATCATCACACTGACCTCATAAAGACCAGACATGTCATAATGGTGCAGGCCTCCTCATGGCACTGACCTCATAAAGACCAGACATGTCATAATGGCCCCGACCTCCTCATGGCACTAACCTCATAAAGCCCTGACATGTCATAATGGTGCAGGCCTCATCATGGCACTGACCTCATAAAGCCCAGACATGTCATAATGGTGCAGGACTCATCATCACAGTGACCTCATAAAGCCCACACATGTCATAATGGTACAGGTCTCATCATCACACTGACCTCATAAAGCCAGACATGTCAAAGTGGTGCAGGTGTCATCATCACACAGACCTCATAAAGCCCAGACATGTCATAATGGTGCAGACCTCATCGTGACACTGACCTCATAAAGCCCAGACAACTTATAATGGTGTAGGTCTCATCATGGCACTGACCTCATAAAGCCCAGACATGTCATAATGGTGCAGACCTCATCATGGCACTGACCTCATAAAGCCCAGACAACTTATAATGGTGTAGGTCTCATCATGGCACTGACCTCATAAAGCCCAGACATGTCATAATGGTGCAGGCCTCATCATGGCACTGAACTTATAAAACCCAGAAACATCATAATGGTGGAGGCCTCATAATCACACTGACCTCATAAACCCAGACATGTCATAATGGCCCAGGCCTCCTCATGGCTCTGACTTCAAAAAGCCCAGACATGTCATAATGGTGCTGGCCTCATCATGGCACTGACCTCATAAAGCCCAGACATGTCATAATGGTGCAGGCCTCATCAGGGCACTGACCTCATAAAGCCCAGACTTGTCATAGTTGGTGCAGGCCTCATCATGGCACTGACCTCATAGAGCCCAGACATGTCATAATGGTACAGGCCTCAACATCACACTGACCTCAAAATGCCAAGACACGTCATAATGGTGCAGGCCTCATCATCACAGTGACCTCATAAAGCCCAGACATGTCATAATGGTGCAGGCCTCATCATCACACTGACCTCATAAAGCCCACACATGTCATAATGGTGCAGGTCTCATCATCACACTGACCTCATAAAGTCCAGACACGTCATATTGGTACAGGCCTCCTCATCACACTGATCTCATAAAGCCTAGACACCTCATATTGGTGCAGGCATCAGCATGGCACTGACCTCATAAAACCGAGACATTTCATGATGGTGCAGACCTCATCATCACAGTGACTTCATAAAGCCCAGACATGTCATGTTGGTGCAGGCCTCAGCATCACAGTGACCTCATAAAGCGCAGACATGTAAAAATGGTGCAGGTCTCATCATGGCACTGACCTTATAAAGCCCAGATATGTCATAATGCTGAAGGCCTCATCATGGCACTGATATCATAAAGAGCAGACAGGTCATAACGGTGCAGGCCTCATCATCACACTGACCTCATAAAGTCCAGACAAGTAAAATGTTGCAGGCCTCATCATCACAGTGACCTCATAAAGCCCAGACATGTCATAATGGTGCAGGCCTCATCATCACACTGACCTCATAAAGCCCAGACATGTCATCATGGTGCAGGCCTCATCATCACAGTGACCTCAAAAAATACAGACAAGTCATAATGGTACAGACCTCATCATGGCACTGAGCTCATAAATCCCAGACATGTCATAATGGTGCAGGTCTCATCATCACAGTGACCTCATAACACGGAGACACCTCATAACAGTGCAGGCCTCCTCATGGAACTGACCTCATAAAGCCCACACATGTCATTAACGTGCAGGTCTCATCATGGCACTGACCTCATAAAACCCAGACACGTCATAATGGTGCAGGCCTCATCATCAAAGTGACCTCATAAAGCCCAGACACGTCATAATGGTGCAGGCCTCCTCATCACACTGACCTCATAAAGCCCAGACATTTCATAACGCTGCAGGTGTCATCATCACAGAGACCTCATAAAGCCCAGACATGTCATAATGGTGCAGGCCTCATCATCACAGTGACCTCATAAAGCCCAGGCATGTCATAATTGTGCAGACCTCATAATGGCACTGACCTCTTAAAGCCCAGACATGTCATAATGGTGCTGACCTCATAATCACACTGACATCATTAGGCCCAGACATGTCATAACGGTGCAGGCCTCATCATGGCACTGACCTCATAAAGACCCGACATGTCATAATGGTGCAGGTCTCATCATCACACTGACCTCATAAAGCCCAGACATGTCATGATTGGTGCAGGCCTCATCATCACAGTAACCTCATAAAGCCCAGACACGTCATAATGGTGCAGGTCTCATCATGGCACTGACCTCATAAAGTCCAGACACGTCATAATGGTGCAGGCCTCCTCATGGCACTGACCTCGTAAAGCATAGACACCTCATATTGGTGCAGGCATCAGCATGGCACTGACCTCATAAAGCCAAGACATATCATGATGGTGCAGGCCGCATCATCACAGTGACCTCATAAAGCCCAGGTATGTTAAAATGGTACAGGTCGCATCATGGCACTGACCTTATAAAGCTTAGATATGTCATAATGCTGAAGGCCTCATCAGGGCACTGATATCATAAAGAGCAGACAGGTCATAACGGTGAAGGCCACCATCAACGCACTGACCTCATAAAACCAGAAACATCATAATTGTGACGGCCTCATCATCACACTGACCTCATAAAGACCAGACATGTCATAATGGTGCAGGCCTCCTCATGACACTGACCTCATAAAGACCAGACTGTCATAATGGCCCCGACCTCCTCATGGCACTAACCTCATAAAGCCCTGACATGTCATAATGGTGCAGGCCTCATCATGGCACTGACCTCATAAAGCCCAGACATGCCATAATGGTGCAGGACTCATCATCACAGTGACCTCATAAAGCCCACACATGTCATAATGGTACAGGTCTCATCATCACACTGACCTCATAAAGCCAGACATGTCAAAGTGGTGCAGGTCTCATCATCACACTGACCTCATAAAGCCCAGACATGTCATAATGGTGCAGACCTCATCGTGACACTGACCTCATAAAGCCAGACAACTTATAATGGTGTAGGTCTCATCATGGCACTGACCTCATAAAGCCCAGACATGTCATAATGGTGCAGACCTCATCATGGCACTGACCTCATAAAAGCCCAGACAACTTATAATGGTGTAGGTCTCATCATGGCACTGACCTCATAAAGCCCAGGCATGTCATAATGGTGCAGGCCTCATCATGGCACTGAACTTATAAACCCAGAAACATCATAATGGTGGAGGCCTCATAATCACACTGACCTCATAAACACAGACATGTCATAATGGCCCAGGCCTCCTCATGGCTCTGACCTCAAAAAGCCCAGACATGTCATAATGGTGCTGGCCTCATCATGGCACTGACCTCATAAAGCCCAGACATGTCATAATGGTGCAGGCCTCATCAGGGCACTGACCTCATAAAGCCCAGACATGTCATAGTTGGTGCAGGCCTCATCATCACACTGACCTCAAAATGCCAAGACACGTCATAATGGTGCAGGCCTCATCATCACAGTGACCTCATAAAGCCCAGACATGTCATAATGGTGCAGGCCTCATCATCACACTGACCTCATAAAGCCCAGACATGTCATAATGGTGCAGGCCTCATCATCACACTGACCTCATAAAGTCTAGACACCGCATATTGGTGCAGGTCGAATCATCATCACACTGATCTCATAAAGCCTAGACACCTCCTATTGGTGCAGGCCTTCTCATCACACTGACCTCATAAAGCCCGGACATGTCATAATGGTGCAGGCCTCATCATGGCACTGACCTCATAAAGCCCACACATGTCATAATGGTGCAGGCCTCATCAACACAGTCACCTCATGAAGCCCAGACATGTCATAATGGTGCAGGCCTCATCATCACACTGACCTCATAACGCCCAGACACGTCATAATGGTGCAGGCCTCATCATCACAGTGACCTCATAAAGCCCAGACATGTTAAAATGGTGCAGGTCTCATCATGGCATTGACCTCATAAAGCCCAGACATGTCATATAGGTGCAGGCCTCATCATGGCACTGACCTCATAAAGCCCAGACACCGTATAATGGTGTAGGTCTCATCATGGCACTGACCTCATAAAGCCCAGACATGTCATAATGGTGCAGGCCTCATCATCACACTGACCTCATAAAGCCCGGACATGTAATAATGGTGCAGGCCTCATCATCACACTGACCTTATAAAACCCAGAAACATCATAATGGTGGAGGCCTCATCATGGCACTGATATTATAAAGAGCAGACAGGTCATAACGGTGCAGGCCTCATTAACGCACTGACCTCATAAAACCCAGAAACATCATAATTGTGCCGGCCTCATCATCACACTGACCTCATAAAGACCGGACATGTCATAATGGTGCAGGCCTCCTCATGGCACTAACCTCATAAAGCCCAGACATGCCATAATGGTGCAGGCCTCATCATGGCACTGACCTCATAAAGCCCAGACATGACATAATGGTTCAGCTCTCTTCATCACAGTGACCTCATAAAGCCCAGACATGTCATAATGGTGCAAGCCTCATCATGGCACTGACCTCATAAAGCCCAGACAGCTTATAATAGTGTAGGTCTCATCATGGCACTGACCTCATAAAGCCCAGACATGTCATAATGGTGCAGGCCTCATCATCACACTGACCTCATAAAGCCCACACATGTCATAATGGTGCAGGTCTCATCATCATACTGACCTCATAAAGTCCAGACACGTCATATTGGTACAGGCCTCCTCATCACACTGATCTCATAAAGCCTAGACACCTCATCAGTTTTATGAGGTCAGTGCCATGCAGGCATCAGCATGGCACTGACCTCATAAAACCGAGACATTTCATGATGGTGCAGACCTCATCATCACAGTGACTTCATAAAGCCCAGACATGTCATGTTGGTGCAGGCCTCAGCATCACAGTGACCTCATAAAGCGCAGACATGTAAAAATGGTGCAGGTCTCATCATGGCACTGACCTTATAAAGCCCAGATATGTCATAATGCTGAAGGCCTCATCATGGCACTGATATCATAAAGAGCAGACAGGTCATAACGGTGCAGGCCTCATCATCACACTGACCTCATAAAGTCCAGACAAGTAAAATGTTGCAGGCCTCATCATCACAGTGACCTCATAAAGCCCAGACATGTCATAATGGTGCAGGCCTCATCATCACACTGACCTCATAAAGCCCAGACATGTCATTATGGTGCAGGCCTCATCATCACAGTGACCTCAAAAAATACAGACAAGTCATAATGGTACAGGCCTCATCATGGCACTGAGCTCATAAATCCCAGACATGTCATAATGGTGCAGGCCTCATCATCACAGTGACCTCATAACACGGAGACACCTTATAACAGTGCAGGCCTCCTCATGGAACTGACCTCATAAAGCCCAAACATGTCATAATCGTGCAGGTCTCATCATGGCACTGACCTCATAAAACCCAGACACGTCATAATGGTGCAGGCCTCATCATCAAAGTGACCTCATAAAGCCCAGACACGTCATAATGGTGCAGGCCTCCTCATCACACTGACCTCATAAAGCCCAGACATTTCATAACGCTGCAGGTGTCATCATCACAGAGACCTCATAAAGCTCAGACACGTCATAATGGTGCAGGCCTCATCATCACAGTGACCTCATAGAGCCCAGACATGTCTTAATGGTGCAGGTCCCATCATTAGAGTGACCTCACAAAGCCCAGACATGTCATAATGGTGCAGGCCTCACCATCACAGTGACCTCATAAAGCCCAGACATGTCATAAAGGTGTAGACCTCATCATGGCACTGACCTCATAAACCCAGACACCTTATAATAGTGTAGGTCTCATCATGGCACTGACCTCATAAAGCCCAGACATGTCATAATGGTGCAGGCCTCATCATCACACTGACCTCATAAAGCCCAGACATGTCATAATGGCCCAGGACTCCTCATTGTACTGACCTCATAAAGCCCAGACATGCCATAATGGTGCAGGCCTCATCATGGCACAGACCTCATAAAGTCCAGACATGTCATAATGGTACAGGCCGGAACATCACAGTGACCTCATAAAACACAGACACGTCATAATGGTGCAGGCCTCATCATCACACGGACCTCATAAAGCCCACACACGTCAAAATGGTGCAGGCCGCCTCATGGCACTGACCTCATAAAACGCAGACAGGTCATAATGGTGCAAACCTAATCATCACACTGACCTCATAAAGCCCAGACATGTCATAATGGTGCAGGTCTCGTCATCACACTGACCTCATAAAGCCGAGACACCTCATAATGGTGCAGGTCTCATCATCACACTGACCTCATAAAACCCAGACACGTCATATTGGCCCCGGCCTCCTCCTGGCACAAACCTCATAAAGCCCAGACATGTCATAATGGTGCAGTCGTCATCATGGCACTGACCTCCTAAAACCTAACATGACATAGTGGTTCAGGCCTCACCATCACAGTGACCTCATAAAGCCCAGAAACCTCATAATAGTGCAGGCCTCATCATCACAGTGACGTCATAAAGCCAAGACAAGTCATAATGGTGCAGGCCTCATAATCACACTGACCTCACAAAGCCAGGACCTGTCATAATGTTGCAGGCCTCATCATCACAGTGACCTCATAAAGCCCAGACATGTCATAATGGTACAGGTGTCATCATCACACAGACCTCATAAAGCCCAGACATGTCATAATGGTGCAGGTCTCATCATCACAGTGACCTCATAAAGCCCAGTCATGTCATAATTTTGCAGGTCTCATCATCACAGTGACTTCATAAAGCCCAGAAACCTCATAATAGTGCAGGCCTCATCATCAGAGTTACCTCATAAAGCCCAGACACCTCATAATGGTGCAGGCCTCATAATCACACTGACCTCACAAAGCCCAGACATGTCATAATGGTGCAGGCCTCATCATCACACTGACCTCATAAAGCCCAGACATGTCATAATGGTGCAGGCGTCATCATGGCACAGTGACCTCATAAAATCAAACGTGACATTGCGGTGCAGACCTCATCATGGCACTGACCTCATAAAGCCCAGACATGTCATAATGCTGCAGACCTCATCGTGTCACTGACCTCATAAAGCCCAGACATGTCATAATTGTGCAGGTCTCATCATCACAGTGACCTCATAATGGTGCAGGCCTCATCATGGCACTGACCTCATAAAGCCCAGGCATGTCGTAATTATGCAGGTCTCATCATCACAGTGACCTCATAAAGCCCAGACATGTCATAATGGCGCAGGCCTCATCATCACAGTGACCTCATAAAGCCAAGACACCTCATAATGGTGCAAGCCTCATAATCACACTGACCTCATAAAGCCCAGACATGTCATAATGGTGCAGGCCTCATCATCACACTGACCTCATAAAGCCCAGACATGTCATAATGGTGCAGGCCTCATCATCACAGTGACCTCATAAAGCCCAAACACATCATAATGGTGCAGGTCTCATCATCACACTGACCTCATAAAGCCCAGACATGTCATAGTGGCCCCAGCCTCCTCACGGCACTAACCTCATAAAGCCCAGACATGTCATAATGTTGCAGGCCACATCATGGCACTGACCTCATAACGCCCAGACACGTCATAATGGTGCAGGCCTCATCATCGCAGTGACCTCATAAAGCCCAGACATGTCATAATGGTGCAGGTCTCCTCATGGCACTGACCTCATAAAGTCAGACATGTCATAATGGTGCAGGCCTCACCATCACAGTGACCTCATAGAGCCCAGACATGTCTTAATGGTGCAGGCCCCATCATTACAGTGACCTCACAAAGCCCAGACATGTCATAATGGTGCAAGCCTCATCATGACACTGACCTCATAACGCCCAGACACGTCATAATGGTGCAGGCCTCATCATCACAGTGACCTCATAAAGCCCAGACATGTTAAAATGGTGCAGGTCTCATCATGGCATTGACCTCATAAAGCCCAGACATGTCATATAGGTGCAGGCCTCCTCATGGCACTGACCTCATAAAGCCCAGACACCGTATAATGGTGTAGGTCTCATCATGGCACTGACCTCATAAAGCCCAGACATGTCATAATGGTGCAGGCCTCATCATCACACTGACCTCATAAAGCCCGGACATGTAATAATGGTGCAGGCCTCATCATCACACTGACCTTATAAAACCCAGAAACATCATAATGGTGGAGGCCTCATCATGGCACTGATATTATAAAGAGCAGACAGGTCATAACGGTGCAGGCCTCATTAACGCACTGACCTCATAAAACCCAGAAACATCATAATTGTGCCGGCCTCATCATCACACTGACTTCATAAAGACCAGACATGTCATAATGGTGCAGGCCTCCTCATGGCACTAACCTCATAAAGCCCAGACATGCCATAATGGTGCAGGCCTCATCATGGCACTGACCTCATAAAGCCCAGACATGACATAATGGTTCAGCTCTCTTCATCACAGTGACCTCATAAAGCCCAGACATGTCATAATGGTGCAAGCCTCATCATGGCACTGACCTCATAAAGCCCAGACAGCTTATAATAGTGTAGGTCTCATCATGGCACTGACCTCATAAAGCCCAGACATGTCATAATGGTGCAGGCCTCATCATCACACTGACCTCATAAAGCCCACACATGTCATAATGGTGCAGGTCTCATCATCACACTGACCTCATAAAGTCCAGACACGTCATATTGGTACAGGCCTCCTCATCACACTGATCTCATAAAGCCTAGACACCTCATATTGGTGCAGGCATCAGCATGGCACTGACCGCATAAAACCGAGACATTTCATGATGGTGCAGACCTCATCATCACAGTGACTTCATAAAGCCCAGACATGTCATGTTGGTGCAGGCCTCAGCATCACAGTGACCTCATAAAGCGCAGACATGTAAAAATGGTGCAGGTCTCATCATGGCACTGACCTTATAAAGCCCAGATATGTCATAATGCTGAAGGCCTCATCATGGCACTGATATCATAAAGAGCAGACAGGTCATAACGGTGCAGGCCTCATCATCACACTGACCTCATAAAGTCCAGACAAGTAAAATGTTGCAGGCCTCATCATCACACTGACCTCATAAAGCCCAGACATGTCATAATGGTGCAGGCCTCATCATCACACTGACCTCATAAAGCCCAGACATGTCATAATGGTACAGGCCTCATCATGGCACTGAGCTCATAAATCCCAGACATGTCATAATGGTGCAGGTCTCATCATCACAGTGACCTCATAACACGGAGACACCTCATAACAGTGCAGACCTCCTCATGGAACTGACCTCATAAAGCCCAAACATGTCATAATCGTGCAGGTCTCATCATGGCACTGACCTCATAAAACCCAGACACGTCATAATGGTGCAGGCCTCATCATCAAAGTGACCTCATAAAGCCCAGACACGTCATAATGGTGCAGGCCTCCTCATCACACTGACCTCATAAAGCCCAGACATTTCATAACGCTGCAGGTGTCATCATCACAGAGACCTCATAAAGCCCAGACATGTCATAATGGTGCAGGCCTCATCATCACAGTGACCTCATAGAGCCCAGACATGTCTTAATGGTGCAGGTCCCATAATTAGAGTGACCTCACAAAGCCCAGACATGACATAATGGTGCAGGCCTCACCATCACAGTGACCTCATAAAGCCCAGACATGTCATAAAGGTGCAGGCCTCATCATGGCACTGACCTCATAAAGCCCAGACAGCTTATAATAGTGTAGGTCTCATCATGGCACTGACCTCATAAAGCCCAGACATGTCATAATGGTGCAGGCCTCATCATCACACTGACCTCATAAAGCCCAGACATGTCATAATGGCCCAAGACTCCTCATTGTACTGACCTCATAAAGCCCAGACATGCCATAATGGTGCAGGCCTCATCATGGCACAGACCTCATAAAGTCCAGACATGTCATAATGGTACAGGCCTCACCATCACAGTGACCTCATAAAGCCCAGAAACCTCATAATAGTGCAGGCCTCATCATCACAGTGACCTCATAAAGCCAAGACAAGTCATAATGGTGCAGACCTCATAATCACACTGACCTCACAAAGCCAGGACCTGTCATAATGTTGCAGGCCTCATCATCACAGTGACCTCATAAAGCCCAGACATGTCATAATGGTACAGGTGTCATCATCACACTGACCTCATAAAGCCCAGACATGTCATAATGGTGCAGGTCTCATCATCACAGTGACCTCATAAAGCCCAGTCATGTCATAATTTTGCAGGTCTCATCATCACAGTGACTTCATAAAGCCCAGAAACCTCATAATAGTGCAGGCCTCATCATCAGAGTTACCTCATAAAGCCCAGACACCTCATAATGGTGCAGGCCTCATAATCACACTGACCTCACAAAGCCCAGACATGTCATAATGGTGCAGGCCTCATCATCACACTGACCTCATAAAGCCCAGACATGTCATAATGGTGCAGGCGTCATCATGGCACAGTGACCTCATAAAATCAAACGTGACATTGCGGTGCAGACCTCATCATGGTACTGACCTCATAAAGCCCAGACATGTCATAATGCTGCAGGCCTCATCGTGTCACTGACCTCATAAAGCCCAGACATGTCATAATTGTGCAGGTCTCATCATCACAGTGACCTCATAATGGTGCAGGCCTCATCATGGCACTGACCTCATAAAGCCCAGGCCTGTCGTAATTATGCAGGTCTCATCATCACAGTGACCTCATAAAGCCCAGACATGTCATAATGGCGCAGGCCTCATCATCACAGTGACCTCATAAAGCCAAGACACCTCATAATGGTGCAAGCCTCCTCATCACACTGATCTCATAAAGCCTAGACACCTCATATTGGTGCAGGCATCAGCATGGCACTGACCTCATAAAACCGAGACATTTCATGATGGTGCAGACCTCATCATCACAGTGACTTCATAAAGCCCAGACATGTCATGTTGGTGCAGGCCTCAGCATCACAGTGACCTCATAAAGCGCAGACATGTAAAAATGGTGCAGGTCTCATCATGGCACTGACCTTATAAAGCCCAGATATGTCATAATGCTGAAGGCCTCATCATGGCACTGATATCATAAAGAGCAGACAGGTCATAACGGTGCAGGCCTCATCATCACACTGACCTCATAAAGTCCAGACAAGTAAAATGTTGCAGGCCTCATCATCACAGTGACCTCATAAAGCCCAGACATGTCATAATGGTGCAGGCCTCATCATCACACTGACCTCATAAAGCCCAGACATGTCATCATGGTGCAGGCCTCATCATCACAGTGACCTCAAAAAATACAGACAAGTCATAATGGTACAGACCTCATCATGGCACTGAGCTCATAAATCCCAGACATGTCATAATGGTGCAGGTCTCATCATCACAGTGACCTCATAACACGGAGACACCTCATAACAGTGCAGGCCTCCTCATGGAACTGACCTCATAAAGCCCACACATGTCATTAACGTGCAGGTCTCATCATGGCACTGACCTCATAAAACCCAGACACGTCATAATGGTGCAGGCCTCATCATCAAAGTGACCTCATAAAGCCCAGACACGTCATAATGGTGCAGGCCTCCTCATCACACTGACCTCATAAAGCCCAGACATTTCATAACGCTGCAGGTGTCATCATCACAGAGACCTCATAAAGCCCAGACATGTCATAATGGTGCAGGCCTCATCATCACAGTGACCTCATAAAGCCCAGGCATGTCATAATTGTGCAGACCTCATAATGGCACTGACCTCATAAAGCCCAGACATGTCATAATGGTGCTGACCTCATAATCACACTGACATCATTAGGCCCAGACATGTCATAACGGTGCAGGCCTCATCATGGCACTGACCTCATAAAGACCCGACATGTCATAATGGTGCAGGTCTCATCATCACACTGACCTCATAAAGCCCAGACATGTCATGATGGTGCAGGCCTCATCATCACAGTAACCTCATAAAGCCCAGACACGTCATAATGGTGCAGGTCTCATCATGGCACTGACCTCATAAAGTCCAGACACGTCATAATGGTGCAGGCCTCCTCATGGCACTGACCTCGTAAAGCATAGACACCTCATATTGGTGCAGGCATCAGCATGGCACTGACCTCATAAAGCCAAGACATATCATGATGGTGCAGGCCGCATCATCACAGTGACCTCATAAAGCCCAGGTATGTTAAAATGGTACAGGTCGCATCATGGCACTGACCTTATAAAGCTTAGATATGTCATAATGCTGAAGGCCTCATCAGGGCACTGATATCATAAAGAGCAGACAGGTCATAACGGTGAAGGCCACATCAACGCACTGACCTCATAAAACCCAGAAACATCATAATTGTGACGGCCTCATCATCACACTGACCTCATAAAGACCAGACATGTCATAATGGTGCAGGCCTCCTCATGACACTGACCTCATAAAGACCAGACATGTCATAATGGCCCCGACCTCCTCATGGCACTAACCTCATAAAGCCCTGACATGTCATAATGGTGCAGGCCTCATCATGGCACTGACCTCATAAAGCCCAGACATGCCATAATGGTGCAGGACTCATCATCACAGTGACCTCATAAAGCCCACACATGTCATAATGGTACAGGTCTCATCATCACACTGACCTCATAAAGCCAGACATGTCAAAGTGGTGCAGGTCTCATCATCACACTGACCTCATAAAGCCCAGACATGTCATAATGGTGCAGACCTCATCGTGACACTGACCTCATAAAGCCCAGACAACTTATAATGGTGTAGGTCTCATCATGGCACTGACCTCATAAAGCCCAGACATGTCATAATGGTGCAGACCTCATCATGGCACTGACCTCATAAAGCCCAGACAACTTATAATGGTGTAGGTCTCATCATGGCACTGACCTCATAAAGCCCAGGCATGTCATAATGGTGCAGGCCTCATCATGGCACTGAACTTATAAAACCCAGAAACATCATAATGGTGGAGGCCTCATAATCACACTGACCTCATAAACACAGACATGTCATAATGGCCCAGGCCTCCTCATGGCTCTGACCTCAAAAAGCCCAGACATGTCATAATGGTGCTGGCCTCATCATGGCACTGACCTCATAAAGCCCAGACATGTCATAATGGTGCAGGCCTCATCAGGGCACTGACCTCATAAAGCCCAGACATGTCATAGTTGGTGCAGGCCTCATCATCACACTGACCTCAAAATGCCAAGACACGTCATAATGGTGCAGGCCTCATCATCACAGTGACCTCATAAAGCCCAGACATGTCATAATGGTGCAGGCCTCATCATCACACTGACCTCATAAAGCCCAGACATGTCATAATGGTGCAGGCCTCATCATCACACTGACCTCATAAAGTCTAGACACCGCATATTGGTGCAGGTCGAATCATCATCACACTGATCTCATAAAGCCTAGACACCTCCTATTGGTGCAGGCCTTCTCATCACACTGACCTCATAAAGCCCGGACATGTCATAATGGTGCAGGCCTCATCATGGCACTGACCTCATAAAGCCCACACATGTCATAATGGTGCAGGCCTCATCAACACAGTCACCTCATGAAGCCCAGACATGTCATAATGGTGCAGGCCTCATCATCACACTGACCTCATAACGCCCAGACACGTCATAATGGTGCAGGCCTCATCATCACAGTGACCTCATAAAGCCCAGACATGTTAAAATGGTGCAGGTCTCATCATGGCATTGACCTCATAAAGCCCAGACATGTCATATAGGTGCAGGCCTCATCATGGCACTGACCTCATAAAGCCCAGACACCGTATAATGGTGTAGGTCTCATCATGGCACTGACCTCATAAAGCCCAGACATGTCATAATGGTGCAGGCCTCATCATCACACTGACCTCATAAAGCCCGGACATGTAATAATGGTGCAGGCCTCATCATCACACTGACCTTATAAAACCCAGAAACATCATAATGGTGGAGGCCTCATCATGGCACTGATATTATAAAGAGCAGACAGGTCATAACGGTGCAGGCCTCATTAACGCACTGACCTCATAAAACCCAGAAACATCATAATTGTGCCGGCCTCATCATCACACTGACCTCATAAAGACCGGACATGTCATAATGGTGCAGGCCTCCTCATGGCACTAACCTCATAAAGCCCAGACATGCCATAATGGTGCAGGCCTCATCATGGCACTGACCTCATAAAGCCCAGACATGACATAATGGTTCAGCTCTCTTCATCACAGTGACCTCATAAAGCCCAGACATGTCATAATGGTGCAAGCCTCATCATGGCACTGACCTCATAAAGCCCAGACAGCTTATAATAGTGTAGGTCTCATCATGGCACTGACCTCATAAAGCCCAGACATGTCATAATGGTGCAGGCCTCATCATCACACTGACCTCATAAAGCCCACACATGTCATAATGGTGCAGGTCTCATCATCATACTGACCTCATAAAGTCCAGACACGTCATATTGGTACAGGCCTCCTCATCACACTGATCTCATAAAGCCTAGACACCTCATCAGTTTTATGAGGTCAGTGCCATGCAGGCATCAGCATGGCACTGACCTCATAAAACCGAGACATTTCATGATGGTGCAGACCTCATCATCACAGTGACTTCATAAAGCCCAGACATGTCATGTTGGTGCAGGCCTCAGCATCACAGTGACCTCATAAAGCGCAGACATGTAAAAATGGTGCAGGTCTCATCATGGCACTGACCTTATAAAGCCCAGATATGTCATAATGCTGAAGGCCTCATCATGGCACTGATATCATAAAGAGCAGACAGGTCATAACGGTGCAGGCCTCATCATCACACTGACCTCATAAAGTCCAGACAAGTAAAATGTTGCAGGCCTCATCATCACAGTGACCTCATAAAGCCCAGACATGTCATAATGGTGCAGGCCTCATCATCACACTGACCTCATAAAGCCCAGACATGTCATTATGGTGCAGGCCTCATCATCACAGTGACCTCAAAAAATACAGACAAGTCATAATGGTACAGGCCTCATCATGGCACTGAGCTCATAAATCCCAGACATGTCATAATGGTGCAGGCCTCATCATCACAGTGACCTCATAACACGGAGACACCTTATAACAGTGCAGGCCTCCTCATGGAACTGACCTCATAAAGCCCAAACATGTCATAATCGTGCAGGTCTCATCATGGCACTGACCTCATAAAACCCAGACACGTCATAATGGTGCAGGCCTCATCATCAAAGTGACCTCATAAAGCCCAGACACGTCATAATGGTGCAGGCCTCCTCATCACACTGACCTCATAAAGCCCAGACATTTCATAACGCTGCAGGTGTCATCATCACAGAGACCTCATAAAGCTCAGACACGTCATAATGGTGCAGGCCTCATCATCACAGTGACCTCATAGAGCCCAGACATGTCTTAATGGTGCAGGTCCCATCATTAGAGTGACCTCACAAAGCCCAGACATGTCATAATGGTGCAGGCCTCACCATCACAGTGACCTCATAAAGCCCAGACATGTCATAAAGGTGTAGACCTCATCATGGCACTGACCTCATAAACCCAGACACCTTATAATAGTGTAGGTCTCATCATGGCACTGACCTCATAAAGCCCAGACATGTCATAATGGTGCAGGCCTCATCATCACACTGACCTCATAAAGCCCAGACATGTCATAATGGCCCAGGACTCCTCATTGTACTGACCTCATAAAGCCCAGACATGCCATAATGGTGCAGGCCTCATCATGGCACAGACCTCATAAAGTCCAGACATGTCATAATGGTACAGGCCGGAACATCACAGTGACCTCATAAAACACAGACACGTCATAATGGTGCAGGCCTCATCATCACACGGACCTCATAAAGCCCACACACGTCAAAATGGTGCAGGCCGCCTCATGGCACTGACCTCATAAAACGCAGACAGGTCATAATGGTGCAAACCTAATCATCACACTGACCTCATAAAGCCCAGACATGTCATAATGGTGCAGGTCTCGTCATCACACTGACCTCATAAAGCCGAGACACCTCATAATGGTGCAGGTCTCATCATCACACTGACCTCATAAAACCCAGACACGTCATATTGGCCTCGGCCTCCTCCTGGCACAAACCTCATAAAGCCCAGACATGTCATAATGGTGCAGTCGTCATCATGGCACTGACCTCCTAAAACCTAACATGACATAGTGGTTCAGGCCTCACCATCACAGTGACCTCATAAAGCCCAGAAACCTCATAATAGTGCAGGCCTCATCATCACAGTGACGTCATAAAGCCAAGACAAGTCATAATGGTGCAGGCCTCATAATCACACTGACCTCACAAAGCCAGGACCTGTCATAATGTTGCAGGCCTCATCATCACAGTGACCTCATAAAGCCCAGACATGTCATAATGGTACAGGTGTCATCATCACACAGACCTCATAAAGCCCAGACATGTCATAATGGTGCAGGTCTCATCATCACAGTGACCTCATAAAGCCCAGTCATGTCATAATTTTGCAGGTCTCATCATCACAGTGACTTCATAAAGCCCAGAAACCTCATAATAGTGCAGGCCTCATCATCAGAGTTACCTCATAAAGCCCAGACACCTCATAATGGTGCAGGCCTCATAATCACACTGACCTCACAAAGCCCAGACATGTCATAATGGTGCAGGCCTCATCATCACACTGACCTCATAAAGCCCAGACATGTCATAATGGTGCAGGCGTCATCATGGCACAGTGACCTCATAAAATCAAACGTGACATTGCGGTGCAGACCTCATCATGGCACTGACCTCATAAAGCCCAGACATGTCATAATGCTGCAGACCTCATCGTGTCACTGACCTCATAAAGCCCAGACATGTCATAATTGTGCAGGTCTCATCATCACAGTGACCTCATAATGGTGCAGGCCTCATCATGGCACTGACCTCATAAAGCCCAGGCATGTCGTAATTATGCAGGTCTCATCATCACAGTGACCTCATAAAGCCCAGACATGTCATAATGGCGCAGGCCTCATCATCACAGTGACCTCATAAAGCCAAGACACCTCATAATGGTGCAAGCCTCATAATCACACTGACCTCATAAAGCCCAGACATGTCATAATGGTGCAGGCCTCATCATCACACTGACCTCATAAAGCCCAGACATGTCATAATGGTGCAGGCCTCATCATCACAGTGACCTCATAAAGCCCAAACACATCATAATGGTGCAGGTCTCATCATCACACTGACCTCATAAAGCCCAGACATGTCATAGTGGCCCCAGCCTCCTCACGGCACTAACCTCATAAAGCCCAGACATGTCATAATGTTGCAGGCCACATCATGGCACTGACCTCATAACGCCCAGACACGTCATAATGGTGCAGGCCTCATCATCGCAGTGACCTCATAAAGCCCAGACATGTCATAATGGTGCAGGTCTCCTCATGGCACTGACCTCATAAAGTCAGACATGTCATAATGGTGCAGGCCTCACCATCACAGTGACCTCATAGAGCCCAGACATGTCTTAATGGTGCAGGCCCCATCATTACAGTGACCTCACAAAGCCCAGACATGTCATAATGGTGCAAGCCTCATCATGACACTGACCTCATAACGCCCAGACACGTCATAATGGTGCAGGCCTCATCATCACAGTGACCTCATAAAGCCCAGACATGTTAAAATGGTGCAGGTCTCATCATGGCATTGACCTCATAAAGCCCAGACATGTCATATAGGTGCAGGCCTCCTCATGGCACTGACCTCATAAAGCCCAGACACCGTATAATGGTGTAGGTCTCATCATGGCACTGACCTCATAAAGCCCAGACATGTCATAATGGTGCAGGCCTCATCATCACACTGACCTCATAAAGCCCGGACATGTAATAATGGTGCAGGCCTCATCATCACACTGACCTTATA
The DNA here is from genome assembly GCF_036250125.1 of Pseudopipra pipra. Classification (NCBI taxonomy): domain Eukaryota; kingdom Metazoa; phylum Chordata; class Aves; order Passeriformes; family Pipridae; genus Pseudopipra; species Pseudopipra pipra. The sequence continues at coordinate 58,266 of NC_087569.1, read as the reverse complement.
AAACCCAGAAACATCATAATGGTGGAGGCCTCATCATGGCACTGATATTATAAAGAGCAGACAGGTCATAACGGTGCAGGCCTCATTAACGCACTGACCTCATAAAACCCAGAAACATCATAATTGTGCCGGCCTCATCATCACACTGACTTCATAAAGACCAGACATGTCATAATGGTGCAGGCCTCCTCATGGCACTAACCTCATAAAGCCCAGACATGCCATAATGGTGCAGGCCTCATCATGGCACTGACCTCATAAAGCCCAGACATGACATAATGGTTCAGCTCTCTTCATCACAGTGACCTCATAAAGCCCAGACATGTCATAATGGTGCAAGCCTCATCATGGCACTGACCTCATAAAGCCCAGACAGCTTATAATAGTGTAGGTCTCATCATGGCACTGACCTCATAAAGCCCAGACATGTCATAATGGTGCAGGCCTCATCATCACACTGACCTCATAAAGCCCACACATGTCATAATGGTGCAGGTCTCATCATCACACTGACCTCATAAAGTCCAGACACGTCATATTGGTACAGGCCTCCTCATCACACTGATCTCATAAAGCCTAGACACCTCATATTGGTGCAGGCATCAGCATGGCACTGACCGCATAAAACCGAGACATTTCATGATGGTGCAGACCTCATCATCACAGTGACTTCATAAAGCCCAGACATGTCATGTTGGTGCAGGCCTCAGCATCACAGTGACCTCATAAAGCGCAGACATGTAAAAATGGTGCAGGTCTCATCATGGCACTGACCTTATAAAGCCCAGATATGTCATAATGCTGAAGGCCTCATCATGGCACTGATATCATAAAGAGCAGACAGGTCATAACGGTGCAGGCCTCATCATCACACTGACCTCATAAAGTCCAGACAAGTAAAATGTTGCAGGCCTCATCATCACACTGACCTCATAAAGCCCAGACATGTCATAATGGTGCAGGCCTCATCATCACACTGACCTCATAAAGCCCAGACATGTCATAATGGTACAGGCCTCATCATGGCACTGAGCTCATAAATCCCAGACATGTCATAATGGTGCAGGTCTCATCATCACAGTGACCTCATAACACGGAGACACCTCATAACAGTGCAGACCTCCTCATGGAACTGACCTCATAAAGCCCAAACATGTCATAATCGTGCAGGTCTCATCATGGCACTGACCTCATAAAACCCAGACACGTCATAATGGTGCAGGCCTCATCATCAAAGTGACCTCATAAAGCCCAGACACGTCATAATGGTGCAGGCCTCCTCATCACACTGACCTCATAAAGCCCAGACATTTCATAACGCTGCAGGTGTCATCATCACAGAGACCTCATAAAGCCCAGACATGTCATAATGGTGCAGGCCTCATCATCACAGTGACCTCATAGAGCCCAGACATGTCTTAATGGTGCAGGTCCCATAATTAGAGTGACCTCACAAAGCCCAGACATGACATAATGGTGCAGGCCTCACCATCACAGTGACCTCATAAAGCCCAGACATGTCATAAAGGTGCAGGCCTCATCATGGCACTGACCTCATAAAGCCCAGACAGCTTATAATAGTGTAGGTCTCATCATGGCACTGACCTCATAAAGCCCAGACATGTCATAATGGTGCAGGCCTCATCATCACACTGACCTCATAAAGCCCAGACATGTCATAATGGCCCAAGACTCCTCATTGTACTGACCTCATAAAGCCCAGACATGCCATAATGGTGCAGGCCTCATCATGGCACAGACCTCATAAAGTCCAGACATGTCATAATGGTACAGGCCTCACCATCACAGTGACCTCATAAAGCCCAGAAACCTCATAATAGTGCAGGCCTCATCATCACAGTGACCTCATAAAGCCAAGACAAGTCATAATGGTGCAGACCTCATAATCACACTGACCTCACAAAGCCAGGACCTGTCATAATGTTGCAGGCCTCATCATCACAGTGACCTCATAAAGCCCAGACATGTCATAATGGTACAGGTGTCATCATCACACTGACCTCATAAAGCCCAGACATGTCATAATGGTGCAGGTCTCATCATCACAGTGACCTCATAAAGCCCAGTCATGTCATAATTTTGCAGGTCTCATCATCACAGTGACTTCATAAAGCCCAGAAACCTCATAATAGTGCAGGCCTCATCATCAGAGTTACCTCATAAAGCCCAGACACCTCATAATGGTGCAGGCCTCATAATCACACTGACCTCACAAAGCCCAGACATGTCATAATGGTGCAGGCCTCATCATCACACTGACCTCATAAAGCCCAGACATGTCATAATGGTGCAGGCGTCATCATGGCACAGTGACCTCATAAAATCAAACGTGACATTGCGGTGCAGACCTCATCATGGTACTGACCTCATAAAGCCCAGACATGTCATAATGCTGCAGGCCTCATCGTGTCACTGACCTCATAAAGCCCAGACATGTCATAATTGTGCAGGTCTCATCATCACAGTGACCTCATAATGGTGCAGGCCTCATCATGGCACTGACCTCATAAAGCCCAGGCCTGTCGTAATTATGCAGGTCTCATCATCACAGTGACCTCATAAAGCCCAGACATGTCATAATGGCGCAGGCCTCATCATCACAGTGACCTCATAAAGCCAAGACACCTCATAATGGTGCAAGCCTCATAATCACACTGACCTCATAAAGCCCAGACATGTCATAATGGTGCAGGCCTCATCATCACACTGACCTCATAAAGCCCAGACATGTCATAATGGTACAGGTGTCATCATCACACAGACCTCATAAAGCCCAGACATGTCATAATGGTGCAGGTCTCATCATCACAGTGACCTCATAAAGCCCAGTCATGTCATAATTTTGCAGGTCTCATCATCACAGTGACTTCATAAAGCCCAGAAACCTCATAATAGTGCAGGCCTCATCATCAGAGTTACCTCATAAAGCCCAGACACCTCATAATGGTGCAGGCCTCATAATCACACTGACCTCACAAAGCCCAGACATGTCATAATGGTGCAGGCCTCATCATCACACTGACCTCATAAAGCCCAGACATGTCATAATGGTGCAGGCGTCATCATGGCACAGTGACCTCATAAAATCAAACGTGACATTGCGGTGCAGACCTCATCATGGCACTGACCTCATAAAGCCCAGACATGTCATAATGCTGCAGACCTCATCGTGTCACTGACCTCATAAAGCCCAGACATGTCATAATTGTGCAGGTCTCATCATCACAGTGACCTCATAATGGTGCAGGCCTCATCATGGCACTGACCTCATAAAGCCCAGGCATGTCGTAATTATGCAGGTCTCATCATCACAGTGACCTCATAAAGCCCAGACATGTCATAATGGCGCAGGCCTCATCATCACAGTGACCTCATAAAGCCAAGACACCTCATAATGGTGCAAGCCTCATAATCACACTGACCTCATAAAGCCCAGACATGTCATAATGGTGCAGGCCTCATCATCACACTGACCTCATAAAGCCCAGACATGTCATAATGGTGCAGGCCTCATCATCACAGTGACCTCATAAAGCCCAAACACATCATAATGGTGCAGGTCTCATCATCACACTGACCTCATAAAGCCCAGACATGTCATAGTGGCCCCAGCCTCCTCACGGCACAAACCTCATAAAGCCCAGACATGTCATAATGTTGCAGGCCACATCATGGCACTGACCTCATAACGCCCAGACACGTCATAATGGTGCAGGCCTCATCATCGCAGTGACCTCATAAAGCCCAGACATGTCATAATGGTGCAGGTCTCCTCATGGCACTGACCTCATAAAGTCAGACATGTCATAATGGTGCAGGCCTCACCATCACAGTGACCTCATAGAGCCCAGACATGTCTTAATGGTGCAGGCCCCATCATTACAGTGACCTCACAAAGCCCAGACATGTCATAATGGTGCAAGCCTCATCATGACACTGACCTCATAACGCCCAGACACGTCATAATGGTGCAGGCCTCATCATCACAGTGACCTCATAAAGCCCAGACATGTTAAAATGGTGCAGGTCTCATCATGGCATTGACCTCATAAAGCCCAGACATGTCATATAGGTGCAGGCCTCCTCATGGCACTGACCTCATAAAGCCCAGACACCGTATAATGGTGTAGGTCTCATCATGGCACTGACCTCATAAAGCCCAGACATGTCATAATGGTGCAGGCCTCATCATCACACTGACCTCATAAAGCCCGGACATGTAATAATGGTGCAGGCCTCATCATCACACTGACCTTATAAAACCCAGAAACATCATAATGGTGGAGGCCTCATCATGGCACTGATATTATAAAGAGCAGACAGGTCATAACGGTGCAGGCCTCATTAACGCACTGACCTCATAAAACCCAGAAACATCATAATTGTGCCGGCCTCATCATCACACTGACTTCATAAAGACCAGACATGTCATAATGGTGCAGGCCTCCTCATGGCACTAACCTCATAAAGCCCAGACATGCCATAATGGTGCAGGCCTCATCATGGCACTGACCTCATAAAGCCCAGACATGACATAATGGTTCAGCTCTCTTCATCACAGTGACCTCATAAAGCCCAGACATGTCATAATGGTGCAAGCCTCATCATGGCACTGACCTCATAAAGCCCAGACAGCTTATAATAGTGTAGGTCTCATCATGGCACTGACCTCATAAAGCCCAGACATGTCATAATGGTGCAGGCCTCATCATCACACTGACCTCATAAAGCCCACACATGTCATAATGGTGCAGGTCTCATCATCACACTGACCTCATAAAGTCCAGACACGTCATATTGGTACAGGCCTCCTCATCACACTGATCTCATAAAGCCTAGACACCTCATATTGGTGCAGGCATCAGCATGGCACTGACCGCATAAAACCGAGACATTTCATGATGGTGCAGACCTCATCATCACAGTGACTTCATAAAGCCCAGACATGTCATGTTGGTGCAGGCCTCAGCATCACAGTGACCTCATAAAGCGCAGACATGTAAAAATGGTGCAGGTCTCATCATGGCACTGACCTTATAAAGCCCAGATATGTCATAATGCTGAAGGCCTCATCATGGCACTGATATCATAAAGAGCAGACAGGTCATAACGGTGCAGGCCTCATCATCACACTGACCTCATAAAGTCCAGACAAGTAAAATGTTGCAGGCCTCATCATCACACTGACCTCATAAAGCCCAGACATGTCATAATGGTGCAGGCCTCATCATCACACTGACCTCATAAAGCCCAGACATGTCATAATGGTACAGGCCTCATCATGGCACTGAGCTCATAAATCCCAGACATGTCATAATGGTGCAGGTCTCATCATCACAGTGACCTCATAACACGGAGACACCTCATAACAGTGCAGACCTCCTCATGGAACTGACCTCATAAAGCCCAAACATGTCATAATCGTGCAGGTCTCATCATGGCACTGACCTCATAAAACCCAGACACGTCATAATGGTGCAGGCCTCATCATCAAAGTGACCTCATAAAGCCCAGACACGTCATAATGGTGCAGGCCTCCTCATCACACTGACCTCATAAAGCCCAGACATTTCATAACGCTGCAGGTGTCATCATCACAGAGACCTCATAAAGCCCAGACATGTCATAATGGTGCAGGCCTCATCATCACAGTGACCTCATAGAGCCCAGACATGTCTTAATGGTGCAGGTCCCATAATTAGAGTGACCTCACAAAGCCCAGACATGACATAATGGTGCAGGCCTCACCATCACAGTGACCTCATAAAGCCCAGACATGTCATAAAGGTGCAGGCCTCATCATGGCACTGACCTCATAAAGCCCAGACAGCTTATAATAGTGTAGGTCTCATCATGGCACTGACCTCATAAAGCCCAGACATGTCATAATGGTGCAGGCCTCATCATCACACTGACCTCATAAAGCCCAGACATGTCATAATGGCCCAAGACTCCTCATTGTACTGACCTCATAAAGCCCAGACATGCCATAATGGTGCAGGCCTCATCATGGCACAGACCTCATAAAGTCCAGACATGTCATAATGGTACAGGCCTCACCATCACAGTGACCTCATAAAGCCCAGAAACCTCATAATAGTGCAGGCCTCATCATCACAGTGACCTCATAAAGCCAAGACAAGTCATAATGGTGCAGACCTCATAATCACACTGACCTCACAAAGCCAGGACCTGTCATAATGTTGCAGGCCTCATCATCACAGTGACCTCATAAAGCCCAGACATGTCATAATGGTACAGGTGTCATCATCACACTGACCTCATAAAGCCCAGACATGTCATAATGGTGCAGGTCTCATCATCACAGTGACCTCATAAAGCCCAGTCATGTCATAATTTTGCAGGTCTCATCATCACAGTGACTTCATAAAGCCCAGAAACCTCATAATAGTGCAGGCCTCATCATCAGAGTTACCTCATAAAGCCCAGACACCTCATAATGGTGCAGGCCTCATAATCACACTGACCTCACAAAGCCCAGACATGTCATAATGGTGCAGGCCTCATCATCACACTGACCTCATAAAGCCCAGACATGTCATAATGGTGCAGGCGTCATCATGGCACAGTGACCTCATAAAATCAAACGTGACATTGCGGTGCAGACCTCATCATGGTACTGACCTCATAAAGCCCAGTCATGTCATAATGCTGCAGGCCTCATCGTGTCACTGACCTCATAAAGCCCAGACATGTCATAATTGTGCAGGTCTCATCATCACAGTGACCTCATAATGGTGCAGGCCTCATCATGGCACTGACCTCATAAAGCCCAGGCCTGTCGTAATTATGCAGGTCTCATCATCACAGTGACCTCATAAAGCCCAGACATGTCATAATGGCGCAGGCCTCATCATCACAGTGACCTCATAAAGCCAAGACACCTCATAATGGTGCAAGCCTCATAATCACACTGACCTCATAAAGCCCAGACATGTCATAATGGTGCAGGCCTCATCATCACACTGACCTCATAAAGCCCAGACATGTCATAATGGTGCAGGCCTCATCATCACAGTGACCTCATAAAGCCCAAACACATCATAATGGTGCAGGTCTCATCATCACACTGACCTCATAAAGCCCAGACATGTCATAGTGGCCCCAGCCTCCTCACGGCACTAACCTCATAAAGCCCAGACATGTCATAATGTTGCAGGCCTCATCATGGCACTGACCTCATAACGCCCAGACACGTCATAATGGTGCAGGCCTCATCATCGCAGTGACCTCATAAAGCCCAGACATGTCATAATGGTGCAGGTCTCCTCATGGCACTGACCTCATAAAGTCAGACATGTCATAATGGTGCAGGCCTCACCATCACAGTGACCTCATAGAGCCCAGACATGTCTTAATGGTGCAGGCCCCATCATTACAGTGACCTCACAAAGCCCAGACATGTCATAATGGTGCAAGCCTCATCATGACACTGACCTCATAACGCCCAGACACGTCATAATGGTGCAGGCCTCATCATCACAGTGACCTCATAAAGCCCAGACATGTTAAAATGGTGCAGGTCTCATCATGGCATTGACCTCATAAAGCCCAGACATGTCATATAGGTGCAGGCCTCATCATGGCACTGACCTCATAAAGCCCAGACACCGTATAATGGTGTAGGTCTCATCATGACACTGACCTCATAAAGCCCAGACATGTCATAATGGTGCAGGCCTCATCATCACACTGACCTCATAAAGCCCGGACATGTAATAATGGTGCAGGCCTCATCATCACACTGACCTTATAAAACCCAGAAACATCATAATGGTGGAGGCCTCATCATGGCACTGATATTATAAAGAGCAGACAGGTCATAACGGTGCAGGCCTCATTAACGCACTGACCTCATAAAACCCAGAAACATCATAATTGTGCCGGCCTCATCATCACACTGACCTCATAAAGACCAGACATGTCATAATGGTGCAGGCCTCCTCATGGCACTAACCTCATAAAGCCCAGACATGCCATAATGGTGCAGGCCTCATCATGGCACTGACCTCATAAAGCCCAGACATGACATAATGGTTCAGCTCTCTTCATCACAGTGACCTCATAAAGCCCAGACATGTCATAATGGTGCAAGCCTCATAATGGCACTGACCTCATAAAGCCCAGACAGCTTATAATAGTGTAGGTCTCATCATGGCACTGACCTCATAAAGCCCAGACATGTCATAATGGTGCAGGCCTCATCATCACACTGACCTCATAAAGCCCACACATGTCATAATGGTGCAGGTCTCATCATCACACTGACCTCATAAAGTCCAGACACGTCATATTGGTACAGGCCTCCTCATCACACTGATCTCATAAAGCCTAGACACCTCATATTGGTGCAGGCATCAGCATGGCACTGACCTCATAAAACCGAGACATTTCATGATGGTGCAGACCTCATCATCACAGTGACTTCATAAAGCCCAGACATGTCATGTTGGTGCAGGCCTCAGCATCACAGTGACCTCATAAAGCGCAGACATGTAAAAATGGTGCAGGTCTCATCATGGCACTGACCTTATAAAGCCCAGATATGTCATAATGCTGAAGGCCTCATCATGGCACTGATATCATAAAGAGCAGACAGGTCATAACGGTGCAGGCCTCATCATCACACTGACCTCATAAAGTCCAGACAAGTAAAATGTTGCAGGCCTCATCATCACACTGACCTCATAAAGCCCAGACATGTCATAATGGTGCAGGCCTCATCATCACACTGACCTCATAAAGCCCAGACATGTCATTATGGTGCAGGCCTCATCATCACAGTGACCTCAAAAAATACAGACAAGTCATAATGGTACAGGCCTCATCATGGCACTGAGCTCATAAATCCCAGACATGTCATAATGGTGCAGGTCTCATCATCACAGTGACCTCAAAACACGGAGACACCTCATAACAGTGCAGGCCTCCTCATGGAACTGACCTCATAAAGCCCAAACATGTCATAATCGTGCAGGTCTCATCATGGCACTGACCTCATAAAACCCAGACACGTCATAATGGTGCAGGCCTCATCATCAAAGTGACCTCATAAAGCCCAGACACGTCATAATGGTGCAGGCCTCCTCATCACACTGACCTCATAAAGCCCAGACATTTCATAACGCTGCAGGTGTCATCATCACAGAGACCTCATAAAGCCCAGACATGTCATAATGGTGCAGGCCTCATCATCACAGTGACCTCATAGAGCCCAGACATGTCTTAATGGTGCAAGTCCCATAATTAGAGTGACCTCACAAAGCCCAGACATGTCATAATGGTGCAGGCCTCACCATCACAGTGACCTCAGAAAGCCCAGACATGTCATAAAGGTGCAGGCCTCATCATGGCACTGACCTCATAAAGCCCAGACAGCTTATAATAGTGTAGGTCTCATCATGGCACTGACCTCATAAAGCCCAGACATGTCATAATGGTGCAGGCCTCATCATCACACTGACCTCATAAAGCCCAGACATATCATAATGGCCCAGGACTCCTCATTGTACTGACCTCATAAAGCCCAGACATGCCATAATGGTGCAGGCCTCATCATGGCACAGACCTCATAAAGTCCAGGCATGACATAATGGTACAGGCCTCACCATCACAGTGACCTCATAAAGCCCAGAAACCTCATAATAGTGCAGGCCTCATCATCACAGTGACCTCATAAAGCCAAGACAAGTCATAATGGTGCAGGCCTCATAATCACACTGACCTCACAAAGCCAGGACCTGTCATAATGTTGCAGGCCTCATCATCACAGTGACCTCATAAAGCCCAGACATGTCATAATGGTGCAGGTCTCATCATCACAGTGACCTCATAAAGCCCAGTCATGTCATAATTTTGCAGGTCTCATCATCACAGTGACTTCATAAAGCCCAGAAACCTCATAATAGTGCAGGCCTTATCATCAGAGTTACCTCATAAAGCCCAGACACCTCATAATGGTGCAGGCCTCATCATCACACTGACCTCACAAAGCCCAGACATGTCATAATGGTGCAGACCTCATCATGGCACTGACCTCATAAAGCCCAGACATGTCATAATGCTGCAGGCCTCATCGTGGCACTGACCTCATAAAGCCCAGACATGTCATAATTGTGAAGGTCAAATCATCACAGTGACCTCATAATGGTGCAGGCCTCATCATGGCACTGACCTCATAAAGCCCAGGCATGTCATAATTATGCAGGTCTCATCATCACAGTGACCTCATAAAGCCCAGACATGTCATAATGGCGCAGGCCTCATCATCACAGTGACCTCATAAAGCCAAGACACCTCATAATGGTGCAAGCCTCATAATCACACTGACCACATAAAGCCCAGACATGTCATAATGGTGCAGGCCTCATCATCACAGTGACCTCATAAAGCCCAAACACATCATAATGGTGCAGGTCTCATCATCACACTGACCTCATAAAGCCCAGACATGTCATAGTGGCCCCAGCCTCCTCACGGCACTAACCTCATAAAGCCCAGACATGTCATAATGTTGCAGGTCTTGTCATGGCACTGACCTCATAACGCCCAGACACGTCATAATGGTGCAGGCCTCATCATCGCAGTGACCTCATAAAGCCCAGACATGTCATAATGGTGCAGGCCTCATCATGGCACTGACCTCATAAAGTCAGACATGTCATAATGGTGCAGGCCTCACCATCACAGTGACCTCATAGAGCCCAGACATGTCTTAATGGTGCAGGCCCCATCATTACAGTGACCTCACAAAGCCCAGACATGTCATAATGGTTCAAGCCTCATCATGACACTGACCTCATAAAGCCCAGACATGTCATAAAGGTGCAGGTCTCATCATGGCACTGACCTCATAAAGCCCAGACAGCTTATAATAGTGTAGGTCTCATCATGGCACTGACCTCATAAAGCCCACACATGTCATAATGGTGCAGGCCTCATCATCACACTGACCTCATAAAGCCCACACATGTCATAATGGTGCAGGTCTCATCACCACACTGACCGCATAAAGTCCAGACACGTCATATTGGTACAGGCCTCCTCATCACACTGATCTCATAAAGCCTAGGCACCTCATATTGGTGCAGGCATCAACATGGCACTGACCTCATAAAACCGAGACATTTCATGATGGTGCAGACCTCATCATCACAGTGACTTCATAAAGCCCAGACATGTCATGTTGGTGCAGGCCTCAGCATCACAGTGACCTCATAAAGCGCAGACATGTAAAAATGGTGCAGGTCTCATCATGGCACTGACCTTATAAAGCCCAGATATGTCATAATGCTGAAGGTCTCATCATGGCACTGATATCATAAAGAGCAGACAGGTCATAACGGTGCAGGCCTCATCATCACACTGACCTCATAAAGTCCAGACAAGTAAAATGTTGATGGCCTCATCATCACACTGACCTCATAAAGCCCAGACATGTCATAATGGTGCAGGCCTCATCATCACACTGACCTCATAAAGCCCAGACATGTCATCATGGTGCAGGCCTCATCATCACAGTGACCTCAAAAAATACAGACAAGTCATAATGGTACAGGCCTCATCATGGCACTGAGCTCATAAATCCCAGACATGTCATAATGGTGCAGGCCTCATCATCACAGTGACCTCATAACACGGAGACACCTCATAACAGTGCAGGCCTCCTCATGGAACTGACCTCATAAAGCCCACACATGTCATTAACGTGCAGGTCTCATCATGGCACTGACCTCATAAAACCCAGACACGTCATAATGGTGCAGGCCTCATCATCAAAGTGACCTCATAAAGCCCAGACACGTCATAATGGTGCAGGCCTCCTCATCACACTGACCTCATAAAGCCCAGACATTTCATAACGCTGCAGGTGTCATCATCACAGAGACCTCATAAAGCCCAGACATGTCATAATGGTGCAGGCCTCATCATCACAGTGACCTCATAAAGCCCAGGCATGTCATAATTGTGCAGACCTCATAATGGCACTGACCTCATAAAGCCCAGACATGTCATAATGGTGCTGACCTCATAATCACTCTGACATCATTAGGCCCAGACATGTCATAACGGTGCAGGCCTCTTCATGGCACTGACCTCATAAAGACCCGACATGTCATAATGGTGCAGGTCTCATCATCACACTGACCTCATAAAGCCCAGACATGTCATGATGGTGCAGGCCTCATCATCACAGTAACCTCATAAAGCCCAGACATGTCATAATGGTGCAGGTCTCATCATGGCACTGACCTCATAAAGTCCAGACACGTCATAATGGTGCAGGCCTCCTCATGGCACTGACCTCGTAAAGCATAGACACCTCATATTGGTGCAGGCATCAGCATGGCACTGACCTCATAAAGCCAAGACATGTCATGATGGTGCAGGCCGCATCATCACAGTGACCTCATAAAGCCCAGGTATGTTAAAATGGTACAGGTCGCATCATGGCACTGACCTTATAAAGCTTAGATATGTCATAATGCTGAAGGCCTCATCAGGGCACTGATATCATAAAGAGCAGACAGGTCATAACGGTGAAGGCCACATCAACGCACTGACCTCATAAAACCCAGAAACATCATAATTGTGCCGGCCTCATCATCACACTGACCTCATAAAGACCAGACATGTCATAATGGTGCAGGCCTCCTCATGGCACTGACCTCATAAAGACCAGACATGTCATAATGGCCCCGACCTCCTCATGGCACTAACCTCATAAAGCCCTGACATGTCATAATGGTGCAGGCCTCATCATGGCACTGACCTCATAAAGCCCAGACATGTCATAATGGTGCAGGACTCATCATCACAGTGACCTCATAAAGCCCACACATGTCATAATGGTACAGGTCTCATCATCACACTGACCTCATAAAGCCAGACATGTCAAAGTGGTGCAGGTCTCATCATCACACTGACCTCATAAAGCCCAGACATGTCATAATGGTGCAGACCTCATCGTGACACTGACCTCATAAAGCCCAGACAACTTATAATGGTGTAGGTCTCATCATGGCACTGACCTCATAAAGCCCAGACATGTCATAATGGTGCAGACCTCATCATGGCACTGACCTCATAAAGCCCAGACAACTTATAATGGTGTAGGTCTCATCATGGCACTGACCTCATAAAGCCCAGACATGTCATAATGGTGCAGGCCTCATCATGGCACTGAACTTATAAAACCCAGAAACATCGTAATGGTGGAGGCCTCATAATCACACTGACCTCATAAACCCAGACATGTCATAATGGCCCAGGCCTCCTCATGGCTCTGACCTCAAAAAGCCCAGACATGTCATAATGGTGCTGGCCTCATCATGGCACTGACCTCATAAAGCCCAGACATGTCATAATGGTGCAGGCCTCATCAGGGCACTGACCTCATAAAGCCCAGACTTGTCATAGTTGGTGCAGGCCTCATCATGGCACTGACCTCATAGAGCCCAGACATGTCATAATGGTACAGGCCTCAACATCACACTGACCTCAAAATGCCAAGACACGTCATAATGGTGCAGGCCTCATCATCACAGTGACCTCATAAAGCCCAGACATGTCATAATGGTGCAGGCCTCATCATCACAGTGACCTCATAAAGCCCAGACATGTCATAATGGTGCAGGCCTCATCATCACACTGACCTCATAAAGTCTAGACACCGCATATTAGTGCAGGTCGAATCATCATCACACTGATCTCATAAAGCCTAGACACCTCATATTGGTGCAGGCCTTCTCATCACACTGACCTCATAAAGCCCGGACATGTCATAATGGTGCAGGCCTCATCATGACACTGACCTCATAAAGCCCACACATGTCATAATGGTGCAGGCCTCATCAACACAGTCACCTCATGAAGCCCAGACATGTCATAATGGTACAGGCCTCATCATCACACTGACCTCATAACGCCCAGACACGTCATAATGGTGCAGGCCTCATCATCACAGTGACCTCATAAAGCCCAGACATGTTAAAATGGTGCAGGTCTCATCATGGCATTGACCTCATAAAGCCCAGACATGTCATATAGGTGCAGGCCTAATCATGGCACTGACCTCATAAAGCCCAGACACCGTATAATGGTGTAGGTCTCATCATGGCACTGACCTCATAAAGCCCAGACATGTCATAATGGTGCAGGCCTCATCATCACACTGACCTCATAAAGCCCGGACATGTAATAATGGTGCAGGCCTCATCATCACACTGACCTTATAAAACCCAGAAACATCATAATGGTGGAGGCCTCATCATGGCACTGATATTATAAAGAGCAGACAGGTCATAACGGTGCAGGCCTCATTAACGCACTGACCTCATAAAACCCAGAAACATCATAATTGTGCCGGCCTCATCATCACACTGACCTCATAAAGACCAGACATGTCATAATGGTGCAGGCCTCCTCATGGCACTAACCTCATAAAGCCCAGACATGCCATAATGGTGCAGGCCTCATCATGGCACTGACCTCATAAAGCCCAGACATGACATAATGGTTCAGTTCTCTTCATCACAGTGACCTCATAAAGCCCAGACATGTCATAATGGTGCAAGCCTCATCATGGCACTGACCTCATAACGCCCAGACACGTCATAATGGTGCAGGCCTCATCATCGCAGTGACCTCATAAAGCCCAGACATGTCATAATGGTGCAGGCCTCATCATGGCACTGACCTCATAAAGTCAGACATGTCATAATGGTGCAGGCCTCACCATCACAGTGACCTCATAGAGCCCAGACATGTCTTAATGGTGCAGGCCCCATGTACAAGTTTCGAGCTGGCTTCCTGCCAAGTCCCCCGAAACTTGACAACAAGGACCCGCCTCCCAGAGAGGGAAAAGAAGAAAAAACCAAGCAGCCAAAGCTATAGCAAAAAATATGTATATATATATATATATGTATATTTATATATAAGACAGATACACGAAAGGGGAATACCACACACCAGGGGGGGAAGGGGGGGGGGGGGAGGAAAAAAAAAGAAGAAGGACAAAAAGGGGCAAGGACCGAACAAGTCAAACAGCCAGTCGAAGGCAAACTAGCAAGAATCTCACCACTTCCCTTCGAACAGGCAGGATGGCCAGACACGGTCCTTGGCTCTCCCCTCACGCGTGGCAGATAACGGCAGTCACTGTAGGCCTCGGCTCCAGATAAGCCCAACCGAAACAGGGACCCACCGTTCTCGAACCTCGCCGGAGAGGAAAGAGGGCGAACTCTCTTATCAATGCCTTATTTATACCCTGGGTTACGTAAAGGAATAGCATGGAATACTTCCTTGGTCACCTTCCTAGTTCCTTCCTGGTTACAAGCTGGTTTCCAGGAAGGCCTAGACTGAAACCATCACATTCTCCACCCCTTATTCCATACTATTTCTTTACGTAACACCTGTATATTGTGTTTGTCTCTATCCCGTACATATACACATATATATATATAGTCCATGTTTATTTTTTCTCGAAGGTTGTCGTCTGTCATTGAAGATCAGCACCACCAGCAACTCGATTTGTGTTCTTGGCCCTTTCGTCATAATCACAGTTCCGGTTTAGGGCTGGCTCATTGGTTTGGGCTGTGTCATCATCGGCCATCCTTAGATTCTCGTATCAGCTTTGTTTGGGTCTCTCTTTTTTTTTTTTTTTTCCGTCTGGTGTCTGGTCTCCTGTAAAATACAACTCAAGGCACAGAATTAGTTTTTTCCCAGGCTTAGGTTTCCTTGAGGCACACATTGGACCTCTCCATCCTTCCTCATAACCCACCAAGTATATCCAGGCCCTTGAGCAAAGACAATCCCACGAATGGGTTTGTCTTGGCCTGAGGGAGGAGTGATCCAAACGGCCTTACCTAACATACCTTTTAGATGGATCGCTGGAACTTTGTCTCCATCTACAGTGTGGAGGGACTCTGCTTGGGCAGGACCAGCTCGGTTGACAGAGCCTCGGGTGTTGACTAGCCAGGTGGCCTTGGCTAAATTCTTGTCCCAATTTTTGTAAGTTCCCCCACCTAGTGCCTTTAGAGTCATCTTCAACAGTCCATTACACCTTTCTACTTTTCCTGCAGCAGGTGCATGATATGGAATGTGATATACCCATTCAATACCATGCTCCTGTGCCCAAGTGGCCACTAGACTGTTTTTGAAATGAGTCCCGTTGTCTGACTCAATTCGCTCTGGAGTGCCATGTCTCCACAGGACCTGCTTCTCAAGGCCTAGGATGGTGTTTCGGGCTGTTGCATGCGGTACCGAATATGTTTCTAACCATCCGGTGGTTGCTTCCACCATGGTAAGCACATAGCGTTTACCTTGGTGGGTCTGTGGCAATGTGATGTAATCAATCTGCCAGGCCTCTCCATACTTATACTTCTCCCAACGTCCACCATACCACAGGGGCTTCAGTCTTTTCGCCTGCTTAATAGCGGCACAGGTCTCGCAATCATGGATAACTTCAGAAATGATATCCATGGTTAAATCCACCCCTCGGTCTCGTGCCCATCTGTGAGTGGCATCTCGGCCTTGATGACCGGAAGCATCATGGGCCCATCGAGCCAGAAACAGCTCTCCCTTCTGCTGCCAGTCTAGGTCTACTTGTGACACCCCTATCTGTGCAGCTCGGTCCGCTTCTCTGTTGTTATTATGTTCTTCATTAGCTTGCTTCTTGGACACATGGGCATCTACATGGTGGACTCTCACATTCAGACTCTTCGCTCTGGCAGCGATGTCCTGCCACAAGTCAGCAGCCCAGATGGGTTTTCCTCCACGCCTCCAGTTCATCTTCTTCCATCGGTCTAACCATCCCCATAGAGCATTGGCTATCATCCACGAGTCTGTGTAGAGGTAGAGTCTCGGCCATCCTTCTCGTTCGGCGATGTCCAGGGCCAATTGGACGGCTTTGAGCTCTGCAAATTGACTCGACCCGCCTTGACCCTCAGTAGCTTCTGCCACTCGTCGGGTGGGACTCCAAACGGCTGCTTTCCACTTCCGGTTCCTTCCTACAATACGGCAAGAACCATCAGTGAAAAGGGCATAACACCTTTCTTCATCTGGCAGCTGATCAAATGGCGGAGCTTCTTCAGCTCGGCTCACTGGCTCTTCTTCTTCTTCTGCCAGACTGAAGTTCCCACCTTCAGGCCAATTTGTGATAACCTCCAGAATTCCAGGGCGATTTGAGCTTCCCAATCGTACACGCTGCGTAATCAAGGCTATCCACTTGCTCCATGTGGCATCAGTGGCATGATGCGTAGGGGGTACCTTCCCTTTGAACATCCAGCTCAAGACTGGTAATCGGGGTGCCAGGAAGAGCTGTGCTTCAGTACCAATTACCTCTGAAGCTGCTCGTATACCTTCATACGCCGCTAAGATTTCCTTTTCCACAGGGGTGTAATTAGCCTCAGAACCTCTGTAGCTTCGGCTCCAGAAACCCAGTGGTCGCCCTCGTGTCTCGCCAGGCACCTTTTGCCAGAGGCTCCAGGAGGGACCTTTATCTCCAGCTGCAGAGTAGAGTACATTCTTTACATCTGGTCCCGTTCTAACTGGTCCAAGAGCCACGGCATGTGCAATTTCTTGCTTGATCTGCCTGAAAGCTTGTTGTTGCTCAGGACCCCACTGGAAGTTGTTCTTTTTACGGGTCACAAAGTAAAGAGGGCTCACAATCTGACTGTATTCTGGGATATGCATCCTCCAGAAACCTATTGCTCCCAGAAAAGCTTGGGTTTCTTTCTTGTTTGTGGGGGGAGCCATTGCTACAATCTTGTTGATTATGTCTGTTGGTATCTGGCGTCGTCCATCTTGCCATTTCACCCCTAGGAATTGGATCTCTCGGGCAGGTCCCTTGACTTTGCTCTTCTTGATAGCGAAACCGGCCTCGAGGAGAATCTGGATGATCGTCTGTCCTTTTTTGAAAACTTCTTCTGCTGTATCCCCCCATACAATGATGTCATCGATGTACTGGATGTGTTCGGGAGCCTTACCCTTCTCTAGTGTGGCCTGGATCAGTCCATGGCAGATGGTTGGACTGTGTTTCCACCCCTGGGGCAGTCGATTCCAGGTGTATTGAATGCCCCTCCAGGTGAAAGCAAACTGTGGCCTGCACTCTGCCGCTAAGGGAATGGAGAAAAACGCGTTGGCTATGTCGATGGTGGCGTACCACTTTGCTGTCTTGGACTCCAACTCGTATTGGAGCTCCAACATATCTGGCACGGCAGCACTCAACGGTGGCGTAACTTCATTTAAGCCACGATAGTCCACAGTCAGTCTCCACTCTCCATCGGATTTACGCACAGGCCAGATGGGGCTGTTGAAGGGTGAATGGGTTCTGCTGACCACCCCTTGGCTCTCCAACTTCCGGATCATTTTGTGGATAGGGATCACAGCATCTCGGTTTGTCCGATACTGTCGTCTGTGCACAGTTGTTGTGGCTATTGGCACTTCTTGATCTTTAACTTGCAGTAATCCTACAATGGAAGGGTCTTCTGAGAGGCCAGGAAGGGCAGACAATTGCTTGGACTCCTCTTCAATCACCGAGGCTATACCAAAAGCCCACCGGTACCCTTTCGGGTCCTTGAAGTATCCTCTCCTTAAGTAGTCCATACCAAGGATGCTAGGGGCTTCTGGCCCCGTCACAATGGGACGCTTTTCCCATTGGTCTCCCGTCAAGCTCATGTCTGCCTCTACCACTGACAATTCTTGAGACCCTCCGGTCACTCCAGAAATAGTAACAGTCTTGGTACTCTTATACTCCGAAGGCATTACAGTACACTGGGCTCCAGTATCTATCAAGGCCTGGTATCTCTGAGGATCCGATGTGCCAGGCCATCGAACCCACACAGCCCAGTAAACTCGGTTATCTTCTTGGTCCCTCTCCTTCTCCCGGCAGAAGGCAGGGCCCCTCTACTGGTCTTGATCAGAGCATTCGTCGTCAGAGTTTGACTTTGACTTCTTAGACTTTTTACCGTTGTCGAAGTGGACCTCCATCTTCTCGTGTTTCGGCGATCGCAGTTTCTTTTCTAAGAAATCTCCGTCTACTACGTAGACAACTTTCTTGTCAGTCTTCTTTCGCTTCAGCTCCCTCACTCTAGCTTCAAGCTTAAAAGTGGGTTCACCATCCCACTTCTTCATGTTTTCTCCTTTACTACGAAGGTATGCCCATAGTTGGTTACGTGGCCAACGTTTAGAGTTCTCTTTCCTTTGACTTGTGAATGACAGGGACCGTGAGCGAGATCGAGACCAGGATCGAGGTCTAGGCCGAGGTTGTCTTTGTCGGTCCCGCCATGATCTTCCCATTGGCCTTTCCTGGTAATCTCTATACCTTCTGTCCTCTCTGTCTCTAAGGTCGTCCTCATATCTGGAATATTCATAATCTCTCTCCATTCTTTCCCTATCATAGGGGTGTCGGTATAGAGGGTCGAAGGGGTCTTCCAGATTTTCCTCTATACTCCTCATCCAGGCACACATGGTGTCCACACTTGGTTCATCCATCTTTGGATGATATGCGGTTATCAAGCAATACCTATATGGTTTAGGGGCACCTTGAATTACCTTCTTCCACATTGGTTGTGTGCAAGGAACATTCTCGGGAACTTGGATGTCATAATATTCTGGATCAGAGTAGACAATTTCCTGCATGGCCAATTCCCGCAGGTATTGGATGCCTTCTTCCGCAGTCCTCCACCTTCTCGAAGAACTCTTCAGGGACTCCTTAAACGGGTATTTCGCCCTCACAGCATGAAGAATTCGGAGCCAAAGACTGGATGCCGTTTTCTCCCTTCCCATTTCTTGTTCTATCTTAGGGTCTCGGGCAATGGATCCCAGTTGTCGTGCTTCGTCACCTTCAATTATGTGACTATCAGCTCCCTTGTCCCAGCATCGCACCAGCCAGGCGAGGATTTGTTCACCAGGCAAGCGCATATAATCTCTCCGTAAATCTCTAAGCTCTCTTGTGGTCAGTGATTGTATAATTTCGCTTTCTCGCATTATTTCTTGGCCATCTCTCCCACGTAGAATCTTTTCTACCTCCCTCTTTACTCTTCCGCTCTTACGTGGAACCGCTCCTGCCTCCTCCCTGTATCTCTCACGTGGAGATGGAGACTGGGCATGCCATGGGGATAAGCTTCTATGTTGTTCATGGCGTGGAGATGGACTTCTACGCCGTTCATACCGTGGGGACGGACTCCTACGTCGTTCACGCCGTGGAGATGGACTTCTACGTCGTTCACGCCGTGGAGATGGACTTCTACGTCGTTCACGCCGTGGAGATGGACTTCTACGTCGTTCACGATACCCAGCCGGTGGAGGTAGCGAGTAGTCTCTCGGGTGCCAAGATAAGGGCTTCTTCCAATCATCCACACCTCCAAGAGAAGGTTGGGTCTGGAGGGGTAGAGATAATTCCCCCTCCAATTGAGGGGGATGCTTTGGCTCCTTCTTTGCGTCCTTTGTAACACTGAATTTGTAGTCAGGATATAAATCATCAAGCGACAATATACCACCGGCCATTTGTGTTGTTGCTTTCTTTTCTCTTGGTGCTGTTCTGTATTCCTTTGGGCGTGCCCCTAGTTCCTTTGGACGTGCTCCTTCCCGTGTAGCCGTTTCTTCCTCTCTGGTAGCTGCTTCTTCTCTTCCAATCGCTCCTTCCTCAGTCACAACCACTTCTTCCTCTCTCGCAGTCGCGCCTTCATCACTTGCTGTTGCTCCTTCTCCCATTGCTGCCGCTCCTTCGTTCACTACGTCCTCTATTCCTTCTTCTTCTTCTTCTCTTTCTTCTGTGCGTTCTGGTTGTGGAGATGGGTCCGTAAGTTCCTCGATCTCCCTTACCCACGTCTTCTTCTTCTTTATAGGGGCAATGATGATCTTCCGGTTCTTAGCTTGAGTCCCGGTTCTAGTGGACTTAGTAGAAATGTCATTGACTTCAAGTTGTGTTTGGACCCCAACTTCTGTGGACCTAATAGGGACATCACTGGTTTCAAGTGGCGTGGTTTGGGTCTCTGTGTCGACCTTAGCCCTCTGAAGGTGGTCTATGGCAGCTCGATAAGCATTAGCCAGGCCCTAGCACAAAGCGGAGAATTGCATATTCGGATCTTTGTAGGAAAAACACCCTTCTGCCAAACAGTGGGCCATCTCACCAGAATCAAACATTTGTTCTGGTGTGAACTCCCAATTAATGGGGGGTGACACACGTCCTACTAATCTACCGAAATCTCCCCAAGCTCCATGCCACCCGGGGACTGGCCTGTCGGCAGCCCTTTCCAAAGTTCCAGCGAATCCCTTTGAGGTGTGATCTTTCCTACAAGAGGGAGAGCAACGGAACCCCATTCTTCCAAGTTTAAGGAGCACTTCCAGTACCTTTATCAATGACAGTACTGTTGCAATAAGATTTATATAGTAATTAGAGCCGATTTTAACCATGGGGATCTCCTTTACCAAACCTTCGATGTCAAAATTAAAGGATGGAAGCAATTCGTTCCATCCATCCTCAAGGTCTGGACGTCTCCCTATAGAGTAGCCTAACACAGGTGTAAAGACGGCTAGAATTATAAGACAAATTAATGAAATAGCCATTGCTTTTTGTTATTATTTCTTCTTGATCCCAAAACAAACTTTTGTTTTATATAAACAAAGTTTCCTTGGCTGTTTTCCCAGACTCTGGCAGTGTTCCCAGACCTGTTCCCAAAACAATAGATTGGCTTGCAAAACAACACCGAGCTTAGCTGTCTTCCTGGAAAATGTTTATCAAAACAAGCCAAACTTAACCAAAATATCCCACTTCTGACACCAAAAATGTTGTACAAGTTTCGAGCTGGCTTCCTGCCAAGTCCCCCGAAACTTGACAACAAGGACCCGCCTCCCAGAGAGGGAAAAGAAGAAAAAACCAAGCAGCCAAAGCTATAGCAAAAAATATGTATATATATATATATATGTATATTTATATATAAGACAGATACACGAAAGGGGAATACCACACACCAGGGGGGGAAGGGGGGGGGGGGGAGGAAAAAAAAAGAAGAAGGACAAAAAGGGGCAAGGACCGAACAAGTCAAACAGCCAGTCGAAGGCAAACTAGCAAGAATCTCACCACTTCCCTTCGAACAGGCAGGATGGCCAGACACGGTCCTTGGCTCTCCCCTCACGCGTGGCAGATAACGGCAGTCACTGTAGGCCTCGGCTCCAGATAAGCCCAACCGAAACAGGGACCCACCGTTCTCGAACCTCGCCGGAGAGGAAAGAGGGCGAACTCTCTTATCAATGCCTTATTTATACCCTGGGTTACGTAAAGGAATAGCATGGAATACTTCCTTGGTCACCTTCCTAGTTCCTTCCTGGTTACAAGCTGGTTTCCAGGAAGGCCTAGACTGAAACCATCACACCCCATCATTACAGTGACCTCACAAAGCCCAGACATGTCATAATGGTGCAAGCCTCATCATGTCACTGACCTCATAAAGCCCAGACATGTCATAAAGGTGCAGGCCTCATCATGGCACTGACCTCATAAAGCCCAGACAGCTTATAATAGTGTAGGTCTCATCATGGCACTGACCTCATAAAGCCCAGACATGTCATAATGGTGCAGGCCTCATCATCACACTGACCTCATAAAGCCCACACATGTCATAATGGTGCAGGTCTCATCATCACAGTGACCTCATAAAGTCCAGACACGTCATATTGGTACAGGCCTCCTCATCACACTGATCTCATAAAGCCTAGACACCTCATATTGGTGCAGGCATCAGCATGGCACTGACCTCATAAAACCGAGACATTTCATGATGGTGCAGACCTCATCATCACAGTGACTTCATAAAGCCCAGACATGTCATGTTGGTGCAGGCCTCAGCATCACAGTGACCTCATAAAGCGCAGACATGTAAAAATGGTGCAGGTCTCATCATGGCACTGACCTTATAAAGCCCAGATATGTCATAATGCTGAAGGCCTCATCATGGCACTGATATCATAAAGAGCAGACAGGTCATAACGGTGCAGGCCTCATCATCACACTGACCTCATAAAGTCCAGACAAGTAAAATGTTGCAGGCCTCATCATCACAGTGACCTCATAAAGCCCAGACATGTCATAATGGTGCAGGCCTCATCATCACACTGACCTCATAAAGCCCAGACATGTCATCATGGTGCAGGCCTCATCATCACAGTGACCTCAAAAAATACAGACAAGTCATAATGGTACAGGCCTCATCATGGCACTGAGCTCATAAATCCCAGACATGTCATAATGGTGCAGACCTCATCATCACAGTGACCTCATAACACGGAGACACCTCATAACAGTGCAGGCCTCCTCATGGAACTGACCTCATAAAGCCCACACATGTCATTAACGTGCAGGTCTCATCATGGCACTGACCTCATAAAACCCAGACACGTCATAATGGTGCAGGCCTCATCATCAAAGTGACCTCATAAAGCCCAGACACGTCATAATGGTGCAGGCCTCCTCATCACACTGACCTCATAAAGCCCAGACATTTCATAACGCTGCAGGTGTCATCATCACAGAGACCTCATAAAGCCCAGACATGTCATAATGGTGCAGGCCTCATCATCACAGTGACCTCATAAAGCCCAGGCATGTCATAATTGTGCAGACCTCATAATGGCACTGACCTCATAAAGCCCAGACATGTCATAATGGTGCTGACCTCATAATCACACTGACATCATTAGGCCCAGACATGTCATAACGGTGCAGGCCTCATCATGGCACTGACCTCATAAAGACCCGACATGTCATAATGGTGCAGGTCTCATCATCACACTGACCTCATAAAGCCCAGACATGTCATGATGGTGCAGGCCTCATCATCACAGTAACCTCATAAAGCCCAGACACGTCATAATGGTGCAGGTCTCATCATGGCACTGACCTCATAAAGCCCAGACACGTCATAATGGTGCAGGCCTCCTCATGGCACTGACCTCGTAAAGCATAGACACCTCATATTGGTGCAGGCATCAGCATGGCACTGACCTCATAAAGCCAAGACATATCATGATGGTGCAGGCCGCATCATCACAGTGACCTCATAAAGCCCAGGTATGTTAAAATGGTACAGGTCGCATCATGGCACTGACCTTATAAAGCTTAGATATGTCATAATGCTGAAGGCCTCATCAGGGCACTGATATCATAAAGAGCAGACAGGTCATAACGGTGAAGGCCACATCAACGCACTGACCTCATAAAACCCAGAAACATCATAATTGTGCCGGCCTCATCATCACACTGACCTCATAAAGACCAGACATGTCATAATGGTGCAGGCCTCCTCATGGCACTGACCTCATAAAGACCAGACATGTCATAATGGCCCCGACCTCCTCATGGCACTAACCTCATAAAGCCCTGACATGTCATAATGGTGCAGGCCTCATCATGGCACTGACCTCATAAAGCCCAGACATGCCATAATGGTGCAGGACTCATCATCACAGTGACCTCATAAAGCCTACACATGTCATAATGGTACAGGTCTCATCATCACACTGACCTCATAAAGCCAGACATGTCAAAGTGGTGCAGGTCTCATCATCACACTGACCTCATAAAGCCCAGACATGTCATAATGGTGCAGACCTCATCGTGACACTGACCTCATAAAGCCCAGACAACTTATAATGGTGTAGGTCTCATCATGGCACTGACCTCATAAAGCCCAGACATGTCATAATGGTGCAGACCTCATCATGGCACTGACCTCATAAAGCCCAGACAACTTATAATGGTGTAGGTCTCATCATGGCACTGACCTCATAAAGCCCAGGCATGTCATAATGGTGCAGGCCTCATCATGGCACTGAACTTATAAAACCCAGAAACATCATAATGGTGGAGGCCTCATAATCACACTGACCTCATAAACACAGACATGTCATAATGACCCAGGCCTCCTCATGGCTCTGACCTCAAAAAGCCCAGACATGTCATAATGGTGCTGGCCTCATCATGGCACTGACCTCATAAAGCCCAGACATGTCATAATGGTGCAGACCTCATCAGGGCACTGACCTCATAAAGCCCAGACATGTCATAGTTGGTGCAGGCCTCATCATCACACTGACCTCAAAATGCCAAGACACGTCATAATGGTGCAGGCCTCATCATCACAGTGACCTCATAAAGCCCAGACATGTCATAATGGTGCAGGCCTCATCATCACACTGACCTCATAAAGCCCAGACATGTCATAATGGTGCAGGCCTCATCATCACACTGACCTCATAAAGTCTAGACACCGCATATTGGTGCAGGTCGAATCATCATCACACTGATCTCATAAAGCCTAGACACCTCCTATTGGTGCAGGCCTTCTCATCACACTGACCTCATAAAGCCCGGACATGTCATAATGGTGCAGGCCTCATCATGGCACTGACCTCATAAAGCCCACACATGTCATAATGGTGCAGGCCTCATCAACACAGTCACCTCATGAAGCCCAGACATGTCATAATGGTGCAGGCCTCATCATCACACTGACCTCATAACGCCCAGACACGTCATAATGGTGCAGGCCTCATCATCACAGTGACCTCATAAAGCCCAGACATGTTAAAATGGTGCAGGTCTCATCATGGCATTGACCTCATAAAGCCCAGACATGTCATATAGGTGCAGGCCTCATCATGGCACTGACCTCATAAAGCCCAGACATGTCATAATGGTACAGGCCTCAACATCACACTGACCTCAAAATGCCAAGACACGTCATAATGGTGCAGGCCTCATCATCACAGTGACCTCATAAAGCCCAGACATGTCATAATGGTGCAGGCCTCATCATCACACTGACCTCATAAAGCCCAGACATGTCATAATGGTGCAGGCCTCATCATCACACTGACCTCATAAAGTCTAGACACCGCATATTGGTGCAGGTCGAATCATCATCACACTGATCTCATAAAGCCTAGACACCTCCTATTGGTGCAGGCCTTCTCATCACACTGACCTCATAAAGCCCGGACATGTCATAATGGTGCAGGCCTCATCATGGCACTGACCTCATAAAACCCACACATGTCATAATGGTGCAGGCCTCATCAACACAGTCACCTCATGAAGCCCAGACATGTCATAATGGTGCAGGCCTCATCATCACACTGACCTCATAACGCCCAGACACGTCATAATGGTGCAGGCCTCATCATCACAGTGACCTCATAAAGCCCAGACATGTTAAAATGGTGCAGGTCTCATCATGGCATTGACCTCATAAAGCCCAGACATGTCATATAGGTGCAGGCCTCATCATGGCACTGACCTCATAAAGCCCAGACACCGTATAATGGTGTAGGTCTCATCATGGCACTGACCTCATAAAGCCCAGACATGTCATAATGGTGCAGGCCTCATCATCACACTGACCTCATAAAGCCCGGACATGTAATAATGGTGCAGGCCTCATCATCACACTGACCTTATAAAACCCAGAAACATCATAATGGTGGAGGCCTCATCATGGCACTGATATTATAAAGAGCAGACAGGTCATAACGGTGCAGGCCTCATTAACGCACTGACCTCATAAAACCCAGAAACATCATAATTGTGCCGGCCTCATCATCACACTGACCTCATAAAGACCGGACATGTCATAATGGTGCAGGCCTCCTCATGGCACTAACCTCATAAAGCCCAGACATGCCATAATGGTGCAGGCCTCATCATGGCACTGACCTCATAAAGCCCAGACATGACATAATGGTTCAGCTCTCTTCATCACAGTGACCTCATAAAGCCCAGACATGTCATAATGGTGCAAGCCTCATCATGGCACTGACCTCATAAAGCCCAGACAGCTTATAATAGTGTAGGTCTCATCATGGCACTGACCTCATAAAGCCCAGACATGTCATAATGGTGCAGGCCTCATCATCACACTGACCTCATAAAGCCCACACATGTCATAATGGTGCAGGTCTCATCATCATACTGACCTCATAAAGTCCAGACACGTCATATTGGTACAGGCCTCCTCATCACACTGATCTCATAAAGCCTAGACACCTCATCAGTTTTATGAGGTCAGTGCCATGCAGGCATCAGCATGGCACTGACCTCATAAAACCGAGACATTTCATGATGGTGCAGACCTCATCATCACAGTGACTTCATAAAGCCCAGACATGTCATGTTGGTGCAGGCCTCAGCATCACAGTGACCTCATAAAGCGCAGACATGTAAAAATGGTGCAGGTCTCATCATGGCACTGACCTTATAAAGCCCAGATATGTCATAATGCTGAAGGCCTCATCATGGCACTGATATCATAAAGAGCAGACAGGTCATAACGGTGCAGGCCTCATCATCACACTGACCTCATAAAGTCCAGACAAGTAAAATGTTGCAGGCCTCATCATCACAGTGACCTCATAAAGCCCAGACATGTCATAATGGTGCAGGCCTCATCATCACACTGACCTCATAAAGCCCAGACATGTCATTATGGTGCAGGCCTCATCATCACAGTGACCTCAAAAAATACAGACAAGTCATAATGGTACAGGCCTCATCATGGCACTGAGCTCATAAATCCCAGACATGTCATAATGGTGCAGGCCTCATCATCACAGTGACCTCATAACACGGAGACACCTTATAACAGTGCAGGCCTCCTCATGGAACTGACCTCATAAAGCCCAAACATGTCATAATCGTGCAGGTCTCATCATGGCACTGACCTCATAAAACCCAGACACGTCATAATGGTGCAGGCCTCATCATCAAAGTGACCTCATAAAGCCCAGACACGTCATAATGGTGCAGGCCTCCTCATCACACTGACCTCATAAAGCCCAGACATTTCATAACGCTGCAGGTGTCATCATCACAGAGACCTCATAAAGCTCAGACACGTCATAATGGTGCAGGCCTCATCATCACAGTGACCTCATAGAGCCCAGACATGTCTTAATGGTGCAGGTCCCATCATTAGAGTGACCTCACAAAGCCCAGACATGTCATAATGGTGCAGGCCTCACCATCACAGTGACCTCATAAAGCCCAGACATGTCATAAAGGTGTAGGCCTCATCATGGCACTGACCTCATAAACCCAGACACCTTATAATAGTGTAGGTCTCATCATGGCACTGACCTCATAAAGCCCAGACATGTCATAATGGTGCAGGCCTCATCATCACACTGACCTCATAAAGTCCAGACATGTCATAATGGTACAGGCCGGAACATCACAGTGACCTCATAAAACACAGACACGTCATAATGGTGCAGGCCTCATCATCACACGGACCTCATAAACCCCACACACGTCAAAATGGTGCAGGCCGCCTCATGGCACTGACCTCATAAAACGCAGACAGGTCATAATGGTGCAAACCTAATCATCACACTGACCTCATAAAGCCCAGACATGTCATAATGGTGCAGGTCTCGTCATCACACTGACCTCATAAAGCCGAGACACCTCATAATGGTGCAGGTCTCATCATCACACTGACCTCATAAAACCCAGACACGTCATATTGGCCCCGGTCTCCTCCTGGCACAAACCTCATAAAGCCCAGACATGTCATAATGGTGCAGTCGTCATCATGGCACTGACCTCCTAAAACCTAACATGACATAGTGGTTCAGGCCTCACCATCACAGTGACCTCATAAAGCCCAGAAACCTCATAATAGTGCAGGCCTCATCATCACAGTGACGTCATAAAGCCAAGACAAGTCATAATGGTGCAGGCCTCATAATCACACTGACCTCACAAAGCCAGGACCTGTCATAATGTTGCAGGCCTCATCATCACAGTGACCTCATAAAGCCCAGACATGTCATAATGGTACAGGTGTCATCATCACACAGACCTCATAAAGCCCAGACATGTCATAATGGTGCAGGTCTCATCATCACAGTGACCTCATAAAGCCCAGTCATGTCATAATTTTGCAGGTCTCATCATCACAGTGACTTCATAAAGCCCAGAAACCTCATAATAGTGCAGGCCTCATCATCAGAGTTACCTCATAAAGCCCAGACACCTCATAATGGTGCAGGCCTCATAATCACACTGACCTCACAAAGCCCAGACATGTCATAATGGTGCAGGCCTCATCATCACACTGACCTCATAAAGCCCAGACATGTCATAATGGTGCAGGCGTCATCATGGCACAGTGACCTCATAAAATCAAACGTGACATTGCGGTGCAGACCTCATCATGGCACTGACCTCATAAAGCCCAGACATGTCATAATGCTGCAGACCTCATCGTGTCACTGACCTCATAAAGCCCAGACATGTCATAATTGTGCAGGTCTCATCATCACAGTGACCTCATAATGGTGCAGGCCTCATCATGGCACTGACCTCATAAAGCCCAGGCATGTCGTAATTATGCAGGTCTCATCATCACAGTGACCTCATAAAGCCCAGACATGTCATAATGGCGCAGGCCTCATCATCACAGTGACCTCATAAAGCCAAGACACCTCATAATGGTGCAAGCCTCATAATCACACTGACCTCATAAAGCCCAGACATGTCATAATGGTGCAGGCCTCCTCTTGGCACTGACCTCATAAAGCCCAGACATGTCATAATGGTGCAGGCCTCATCATCACAGTGACCTCATAAAGCCCAAACACATCATAATGGTGCAGGTCTCATCATCACACTGACCTCATAAAGCCCAGACATGTCATAGTGGCCCCAGCCTCCTCACGGCACTAACCTCATAAAGCCCAGACATGTCATAATGTTGCAGGCCTCATCATGGCACTGACCTCATAACGCCCAGACACGTCATAATGGTGCAGGCCTCATCATCGCAGTGACCTCATAAAGCCCAGACATGTCATAATGGTGCAGGTCTCCTCATGGCACTGACCTCATAAAGTCAGACATGTCATAATGGTGCAGGCCTCACCATCACAGTGACCTCATAGAGCCCAGACATGTCTTAATGGTGCAGGCCCCATCATTACAGTGACCTCACAAAGCCCAGACATGTCATAATGGTGCAAGCCTCATCATGACACTGACCTCATAACGCCCAGACACGTCATAATGGTGCAGGCCTCATCATCACAGTGACCTCATAAAGCCCAGACATGTTAAAATGGTGCAGGTCTCATCATGGCATTGACCTCATAAAGCCCAGACATGTCATATAGGTGCAGGCCTCATCATGGCACTGACCTCATAAAGCCCAGACACCGTATAATGGTGTAGGTCTCATCATGGCACTGACCTCATAAAGCCCAGACATGTCATAATGGTGCAGGCCTCATCATCACACTGACCTCATAAAACCCGGACATGTAATAATGGTGCAGGCCTCATCATCACACTGACCTTATAAAACCCAGAAACATCATAATGGTGGAGGCCTCATCATGGCACTGATATTATAAAGAGCAGACAGGTCATAACGGTGCAGGCCTCATTAACGCACTGACCTCATAAAACCCAGAAACATCATAATTGTGCCGGCCTCATCATCACACTGACCTCATAAAGACCAGACATGTCATAATGGTGCAGGCCTCCTCATGGCACTAACCTCATAAAGCCCAGACATGCCATAATGGTGCAGGCCTCATCATGGCACTGACCTCATAAAGCCCAGACATGACATAATGGTTCAGCTCTCTTCATCACAGTGACCTCATAAAGCCCAGACATGTCATAATGGTGCAAGCCTCATAATGGCACTGACCTCATAAAGCCCAGACAGCTTATAATAGTGTAGGTCTCATCATGGCACTGACCTCATAAAGCCCAGACATGTCATAATGGTGCAGGCCTCATCATCACACTGACCTCATAAAGCCCACACATGTCATAATGGTGCAGGTCTCATCATCACACTGACCTCATAAAGTCCAGACACGTCATATTGGTACAGGCCTCCTCATCACACTGATCTCATAAAGCCTAGACACCTCATATTGGTGCAGGCATCAGCATGGCACTGACCGCATAAAACCGAGACATTTCATGATGGTGCAGACCTCATCATCACAGTGACTTCATAAAGCCCAGACATGTCATGTTGGTGCAGGCCTCAGCATCACAGTGACCTCATAAAGCGCAGACATGTAAAAATGGTGCAGGTCTCATCATGGCACTGACCTTATAAAGCCCAGATATGTCATAATGCTGAAGGCCTCATCATGGCACTGATATCATAAAGAGCAGACAGGTCATAACGGTGCAGGCCTCATCATCACACTGACCTCATAAAGTCCAGACAAGTAAAATGTTGCAGGCCTCATCATCACACTGACCTCATAAAGCCCAGACATGTCATAATGGTGCAGGCCTCATCATCACACTGACCTCATAAAGCCCAGACATGTCATTATGGTGCAGGCCTCATCATCACAGTGACCTCAAAAAATACAGACAAGTCATAATGGTACAGGCCTCATCATGGCACTGAGCTCATAAATCCCAGACATGTCATAATGGTGCAGGTCTCATCATCACAGTGACCTCATAACACGGAGACACCTCATAACAGTGCAGGCCTCCTCATGGAACTGACCTCATAAAGCCCAAACATGTCATAATCGTGCAGGTCTCATCATGGCACTGACCTCATAAAACCCAGACACGTCATAATGGTGCAGGCCTCATCATCAAAGTGACCTCATAAAGCCCAGACACGTCATAATGGTGCAGGCCTCCTCATCACACTGACCTCATAAAGCCCAGACATTTCATAACGCTGCAGGTGTCATCATCACAGAGACCTCATAAAGCCCAGACATGTCATAATGGTGCAGGCCTCATCATCACAGTGACCTCATAGAGCCCAGACATGTCTTAATGGTGCAGGTCCCATAATTAGAGTGACCTCACAAAGCCCAGACATGTCATAATGGTGCAGGCCTCACCATCACAGTGACCTCAGAAAGCCCAGACATGTCATAAAGGTGCAGGCCTCATCATGGCACTGACCTCATAAAGCCCAGACAGCTTATAATAGTGTAGGTCTCATCATGGCACTGACCTCATAAAGCCCAGACATGTCATAATGGTGCAGGCCTCATTATCACACTGACCTCATAAAGCCCAGACATGTCATAATGACCCAGGACTCCTCATTGTACTGACCTCATAAAGCCCAGACATGCCATAATGGTGCAGGCCTCATCATGGCACAGACCTCATAAAGTCCAGGCATGTCATAATGGTACAGGCCTCACCATCACAGTGACCTCATAAAGCCCAGAAACCTCATAATAGTGCAGGCCTCATCATCACAGTGACCTCATAAAGCCAAGACAAGTCATAATGGTGCAGGCCTCATAATCACACTGACCTCACAAAGCCAGGACCTGTCATAATGTTGCAGGCCTCATCATCACAGTGACCTCATAAAGCCCAGACATGTCATAATGGTACAGGTGTCATCATCACACTGACCTCATAAAGCCCAGACATGTCATAATGGTGCAGGTCTCATCATCACAGTGACCTCATAAAGCCCAGTCATGTCATAATTTTGCAGGTCTCATCATCACAGTGACTTCATAAAGCCCAGAAACCTCATAATAGTGCAGGCCTCATCATCAGAGTTACCTCATAAAGCCCAGACACCTCATAATGGTGCAGGCCTCATCATCACACTGACCTCACAAAGCCCAGACATGTCATAATGGTGCAGGCCTCATCATCACAGTGACCTCATAAAGCCCAGACATGTCATAATGGTGCAGGCGTTATCATGGCACAGTGACCTCATAAAATCAAACGTGACATTGCGGTGCAGACCTCATCATGGCACTGACCTCATAAAGCCCAGACATGTCATAATGCTGCAGGCCTCATCGTGGCACTGACCTCATAAAGCCCAGACATGTCATAATTGTGAAGGTCTAATCATCACAGTGACCTCATAATGGTGCAGGCCTCATCATGGCACTGACCTCATAAAGCCCAGGCATGTCATAATTATGCAGGTCTCATCATCACAGTGACCTCATAAAGCCCAGACATGTCATAATGGCGCAGGCCTCATCATCACAGTGACCTCATAAAGCCAAGACACCTCATAATGGTGCAAGCCTCATAATCACACTGACCACATAAAGCCCAGACATGTCATAATGGTGCAGGCCTCATCATCACAGTGACCTCATAAAGCCCAAACACATCATAATGGTGCAGGTCTCATCATCACACTGACCTCATAAAGCCCAGACATGTCATAGTGGCCCCAGCCTCCTCACGGCACTAACCTCATAAAGCCCAGACATGTCATAATGTTGCAGGTCTTATCATGGCACTGACCTCATAACGCCCAGACACGTCATAATGGTGCAGGCCTCATCATCGCAGTGACCTCATAAAGCCCAGACATGTCATAATGGTGCAGGCCTCATCATGGCACTGACCTCATAAAGTCAGACATGTCATAATGGTGCAGGCCTCACCATCACAGTGACCTCATAGAGCCCAGACATGTCTTAATGGTGCAGGCCCCATCATTACAGTGACCTCACAAAGCCCAGACATGTCATAATGGTGCAAGCCTCATCATGACACTGACCTCATAAAGCCCAGACATGTCATAAAGGTGCAGGTCTCATCATGGCACTGACCTCATAAAGCCCAGACAGCTTATAATAGTGTAGGTCTCATCATGGCACTGACCTCATAAAGCCCACACATGTCATAATGGTGCAGGCCTCATCATCACACTGACCTCATAAAGCCCACA
This sequence comes from Pseudopipra pipra, assembly GCF_036250125.1. Taxonomy (NCBI): domain Eukaryota; kingdom Metazoa; phylum Chordata; class Aves; order Passeriformes; family Pipridae; genus Pseudopipra; species Pseudopipra pipra. The sequence goes on along the minus strand of NC_087569.1, from coordinate 24,502 downwards.
CATGTCATAATGGTGCAGGTCTCATCATCACACTGACCGCATAAAGTCCAGACACGTCATATTGGTACAGGCCTCCTCATCACACTGATCTCATAAAGCCTAGGCACCTCATATTGGTGCAGGCATCAACATGGCACTGACCTCATAAAACCGAGACATTTCATGATGGTGCAGACCTCATCATCACAGTGACTTCATAAAGCCCAGACATGTCATGTTGGTGCAGGCCTCAGCATCACAGTGACCTCATAAAGCGCAGACATGTAAAAATGGTGCAGGTCTCATCATGGCACTGACCTTATAAAGCCCAGATATGTCATAATGCTGAAGGCCTCATCATGGCACTGATATCATAAAGAGCAGACAGGTCATAACGGTGCAGGCCTCATCATCACACTGACCTCATAAAGTCCAGACAAGTAAAATGTTGCAGGCCTCATCATCACACTGACCTCATAAAGCCCAGACATGTCATAATGGTGCAGGCCTCATCATCACACTGACCTCATAAAGCCCAGACATGTCATCATGGTGCAGGCCTCATCATCACAGTGACCTCAAAAAATACAGACAAGTCATAATGGTACAGGCCTCATCATGGCACTGAGCTCATAAAACCCAGACATGTCATAATGGTGCAGGCCTCATCATCACAGTGACCTCATAACACGGAGACACCTCATAACAGTGCAGGCCTCCTCATGGAACTGACCTCATAAAGCCCACACATGTCATTAACGTGCAGGTCTCATCATGGCACTGACCTCATAAAACCCAGACACGTCATAATGGTGCAGGCCTCATCATCAAAGTGACCTCATAAAGCCCAGACACGTCATAATGGTGCAGGCCTCCTCATCACACTGACCTCATAAAGCCCAGACATTTCATAACGCTGCAGGTGTCATCATCACAGAGACCTCATAAAGCCCAGACATGTCATAATGGTGCAGGCCTCATCATCACAGTGACCTCATAAAGCCCAGGCATGTCATAATTGTGCAGACCTCATAATGGCACTGACCTCATAAAGCCCAGACATGTCATAATGGTGCTGACCTCATAATCACTCTGACATCATTAGGCCCAGACATGTCATAACGGTGCAGGCCTCATCATGGCACTGACCTCATAAAGACCCGACATGTCATAATGGTGCAGGTCTCATCATCACACTGACCTCATAAAGCCCAGACATGTCATGATGGTGCAGGCCTCATCATCACAGTAACCTCATAAAGCCCAGACATGTCATAATGGTGCAGGTCTCATCATGGCACTGACCTCATAAAGTCCAGACACGTCATAATGGTGCAGGCCTCCTCATGGCACTGACCTCGTAAAGCATAGACACCTCATATTGGTGCAGGCATCAGCATGGCACTGACCTCATAAAGCCAAGACATGTCATGATGGTGCAGGCCGCATCATCACAGTGACCTCATAAAGCCCAGGTATGTTAAAATGGTACAGGTCGCATCATGGCACTGACCTTATAATGCTTAGATATGTCATAATGCTGAAGGCCTCATCAGGGCACTGATATCATAAAGAGCAGACAGGTCATAACGGTGAAGGCCACATCAACGCACTGACCTCATAAAACCCAGAAACATCATAATTGTGCCGGCCTCATCATCACACTGACCTGATAAAGTCCAGACATGTCATAATGGTGCAGGCCTCCTCATGGCACTGACCTCATAAAGACCAGACATGTCATAATGGCCCCGACCTCCTCATGGCACTAACCTCATAAAGCCCTGACATGTCATAATGGTGCAGGCCTCATCATGGCACTGACCTCATAAAGCCCAGACATGTCATAATGGTGCAGGACTCATCATCACAGTGACCTCATAAAGCCCACACATGTCATAATGGTACAGGTCTCATCATCACACTGACCTCATAAAGCCAGACATGTCAAAGTGGTGCAGGTGTCATCATCACACAGACCTCATAAAGCCCAGACATGTCATAATGGTGCAGACCTCATCGTGACACTGACCTCATAAAGCCCAGACAACTTATAATGGTGTAGGTCTCATCATGGCACTGACCTCATAAAGCCCAGACATGTCATAATGGTGCAGACCTCATCATGGCACTGACCTCATAAAGCCCAGACAACTTATAATGGTGTAGGTCTCATCATGGCACTGACCTCATAAAGCCCAGACATGTCATAATGGTGCAGGCCTCATCATGGCACTGAACTTATAAAACCCAGAAACATCATAATGGTGGAGGCCTCATAATCACACTGACCTCATAAACCCAGACATGTCATAATGGCCCAGGCCTCCTCATGGCTCTGACCTCAAAAAGCCCAGACATGTCATAATGGTGCTGGCCTCATCATGGCACTGACCTCATAAAGCCCAGACATGTCATAATGGTGCAGGCCTCATCAGGGCACTGACCTCATAAAGCCCAGACTTGTCATAGTTGGTGCAGGCCTCATCATGGCACTGACCTCATAGAGCCCAGACATGTCATAATGGTACAGGCCTCAACATCACACTGACCTCAAAATGCCAAGACACGTCATAATGGTGCAGGCCTCATCATCACAGTGACCTCATAAAGCCCAGACATGTCATAATGGTGCAGGCCTCATCATCACACTGACCTCATAAAGCCCAGACATGTCATAATTGTGCAGGCCTCATCATCACACTGACCTCATAAAGTCTAGACACCGCATATTGGTGCAGGTCGAATCATCATCACACTGATCTCATAAAGCCTAGACACCTCCTATTGGTGCAGGCCTTCTCATCACACTGACCTCATAAAGCCCGGACATGTCATAATGGTGCAGGCCTCATCATGGCACTGACCTCATAAAGCCCACACATGTCATAATGGTGCAGGCCTCATCAACACAGTCACCTCATAAAGCCCAGACATGTCATAATGGTGCAGGCCTCATCATCACACTGACCTCATAACGCCCAGACACGTCATAATGGTGCAGGCCTCATCATCACAGTGACCTCATAAAGCCCAGACATGTTAAAATGGTGCAGGTCTCATCATGGCATTGACCTCATAAAGCCCAGACATGTCATATAGGTGCAGGCCTCATCATGGCACTGACCTCATAAAGCCCAGACACCGTATAATGGTGTAGGTCTCATCATGGCACTGACCTCATAAAGCCCAGACATGTCATAATGGTGCAGGCCTCATCATCACACTGACCTCATAAAGCCCGGACATGTAATAATGGTGCAGGCCTCATCATCACACTGACCTTATAAAACCCAGAAACATCATAATGGTGGAGGCCTCATCATGGCACTGATATTATAAAGAGCAGACAGGTCATAACGGTGCAGGCCTCATTAACGCACTGACCTCATAAAACCCAGAAACATCATAATTGTGCCGGCCTCATCATCACACTGACCTCATAAAGACCAGACATGTCATAATGGTGCAGGCCTCCTCATGGCACTAACCTCATAAAGCCCAGACATGCCATAATGGTGCAGGCCTCATCATGGCACTGACCTCATAAAGCCCAGACATGACATAATGGTTCAGCTCTCTTCATCACAGTGACCTCATAAAGCCCAGACATGTCATAATGGTGCAAGCCTCATCATGGCACTGACCTCATAAAGCCCAGACAGCTTATAATAGTGTAGGTCTCATCATGGCACTGACCTCATAAAGCCCAGACATGTCATAATGGTGCAGGCCTCATCATCACACTGACCTCATAAAGCCCACACATGTCATAATGGTGCAGGTCTCATCATCATACTGACCTCATAAAGTCCAGACACGTCATATTGGTACAGGCCTCCTCATCACACTGATCTCATAAAGCCTAGACACCTCATATTGGTGCAGGCATCAGCATGGCACTGACCGCATAAAACCGAGACATTTCATGATGGTGCAGACCTCATCATCACAGTGACTTCATAAAGCCCAGACATGTCATGTTGGTGCAGGCCTCATCATCACAGTGACCTCATAAAGCGCAGACATGTAAAAATGGTGCAGGTCTCATCATGGCACTGACCTTATAAAGCCCAGATATGTCATAATGCTGAAGGCCTCATCATGGCACTGATATCATAAAGAGCAGACAGGTCATAACGGTGCAGGCCTCATCATCACACTGACCTCATAAAGTCCAGACAAGTAAAATGTTGCAGGACTCATCATCACACTGACCTCATAAAGCCCAGACATGTCATAATGGTGCAGGCCTCATCATCACACTGACCTCATAAAGCCCAGACATGTCATAATGGTACAGGCCTCATCATGGCACTGAGCTCATAAATCCCAGACATGTCATAATGGTGCAGGTCTCATCATCACAGTGACCTCATAACACGGAGACACCTCATAACAGTGCAGACCTCCTCATGGAACTGACCTCATAAAGCCCAAACATGTCATAATCGTGCAGGTCTCATCATGGCACTGACCTCATAAAACCCAGACACGTCATAATGGTGCAGGCCTCATCATCAAAGTGACCTCATAAAGCCCAGACACGTCATAATGGTGCAGGCCTCCTCATCACACTGACCTCATAAAGCCCAGACATTTCATAACGCTGCAGGTGTCATCATCACAGAGACCTCATAAAGCCCAGACATGTCATAATGGTGCAGGCCTCATCATCACAGTGACCTCATAGAGCCCAGACATGTCTTAATGGTGCAGGTCCCATAATTAGAGTGACCTCACAAAGCCCAGACATGACATAATGGTGCAGGCCTCACCATCACAGTGACCTCATAAAGCCCAGACATGTCATAAAGGTGCAGGCCTCATCATGGCACTGACCTCATAAAGCCCAGACAGCTTATAATAGTGTAGGTCTCATCATGGCACTGACCTCATAAAGCCCAGACATGTCATAATGGTGCAGGCCTCATCATCACACTGACCTCATAAAGCCCAGACATGTCATAATGGCCCAAGACTCCTCATTGTACTGACCTCATAAAGCCCAGACATGCCATAATGGTGCAGGCCTCATCATGGCACAGACCTCATAAAGTCCAGACATGTCATAATGGTACAGGCCTCACCATCACAGTGACCTCATAAAGCCCAGAAACCTCATAATAGTGCAGGCCTCATCATCACAGTGACCTCATAAAGCCAAGACAAGTCATAATGGTGCAGGCCTCATAATCACACTGACCTCACAAAGCCAGGACCTGTCATAATGCTGCAGGCCTCATCATCACAGTGACCTCATAAAGCCCAGACATGTCATAATGGTACAGGTGTCATCATCACACTGACCTCATAAAGCCCAGACATGTCATAATGGTGCAGGTCTCATCATCACAGTGACCTCATAAAGCCCAGTCATGTCATAATTTTGCAGGTCTCATCATCACAGTGACTTCATAAAGCCCAGAAACCTCATAATAGTGCAGGCCTCATCATCAGAGTTACCTCATAAAGCCCAGACACCTCATAATGGTGCAGGCCTCATAATCACACTGACCTCACAAAGCCCAGACATGTCATAATGGTGCAGGCCTCATCATCACACTGACCTCATAAAGCCCAGACATGTCATAATGGTGCAGGCGTCATCATGGCACAGTGACCTCATAAAATCAAACGTGACATTGCGGTGCAGACCTCATCATGGTACTGACCTCTTAAAGCCCAGACATGTCATAATGCTGCAGGCCTCATCGAGTCACTGACCTCATAAAGCCCAGACATGTCATAATTGTGCAGGTCTCATCATCACAGTGACCTCATAATGGTGCAGGCCTCATCATGGCACTGACCTCATAAAGCCCAGGCATGTCGTAATTATGCAGGTCTCATCATCACAGTGACCTCATAAAGCCCAGACATGTCATAATGGCGCAGGCCTCATCATCACAGTGACCTCATAAAGCCAAGACACCTCATAATGGTGCAAGCCTCATAATCACACTGACCTCATAAAGCCCAGACATGTCATAATGGTGCAGGCCTCCTCTTGGCACTGACCTCATAAAGCCCAGACATGTCATAATGGTGCAAGCCTCATCATGACACTGACCTCATAACGCCCAGACACGTCATAATGGTGCAGGCCTCATCATCACAGTGACTTCATAAAGCCCAGACATGTTAAAATGGTGCAGGTCTCATCATGGCATTGACCTCATAAAGCCCAGACATGTCATATAGGTGCAGGCCTCATCATGGCACTGACCTCATAAAGCCCAGACACCGTATAATGGTGTAGGTCTCATCATGACACTGACCTCATAAAGCCCAGACATGTCATAATGGTGCAGGCCTCATCATCACACTGACCTCATAAAGCCCGGACATGTCATAATGGTGCAGGCCTCATCATCACACTGACCTTATAAAACCCAGAAACATCATAATGGTGGAGGCCTCATCATGGCACTGATATTATAAAGAGCAGACAGGTCATAACGGTGCAGGCCTCATTAACGCACTGACCTCATAAAACCCAGAAACATCATAATTGTGCCGGCCTCATCATCACACTGACCTCATAAAGACCAGACATGTCATAATGGTGCAGGCCTCCTCATGGCACTAACCTCATAAAGCCCAGACATGCCATAATGGTGCAGGCCTCATCATGGCACTGACCTCATAAAGCCCAGACATGACATAATGGTTCAGCTCTCTTCATCACAGTGACCTCATAAAGCCCAGACATGTCATAATGGTGCAAGCCTCATCATGGCACTGACCTCATAAAGCCCAGACAGCTTATAATAGTGTAGGTCTCATCATGGCACTGACCTCATAAAGCCCAGACATGTCATAATGGTGCAGGCCTCATCATCACACTGACCTCATAAAGCCCACACATGTCATAATGGTGCAGGTCTCATCATCACACTGACCTCATAAAGTCCAGACACGTCATATTGGTACAGGCCTCCTCATCACACTGATCTCATAAAGCCTAGACACCTCATATTGGTGCAGGCATCAGCATGGCACTGACCGCATAAAACCGAGACATTTCATGATGGTGCAGACCTCATCATCACAGTGACTTCATAAAGCCCAGACATGTCATGTTGGTGCAGGCCTCAGCATCACAGTGACCTCATAAAGCGCAGACATGTAAAAATGGTGCAGGTCTCATCATGGCACTGACCTTATAAAGCCCAGATATGTCATAATGCTGAAGGCCTCATCATGGCACTGATATCATAAAGAGCAGACAGGTCATAACGGTGCAGGCCTCATCATCACACTGACCTCATAAAGTCCAGACAAGTAAAATGTTGCAGGACTCATCATCACACTGACCTCATAAAGCCCAGACATGTCATAATGGTGCAGGCCTCATCATCACACTGACCTCATAAAGCCCAGACATGTCATAATGGTACAGGCCTCATCATGGCACTGAGCTCATAAATCCCAGACATGTCATAATGGTGCAGGTCTCATCATCACAGTGACCTCATAACACGGAGACACCTCATAACAGTGCAGACCTCCTCATGGAACTGACCTCATAAAGCCCAAACATGTCATAATCGTGCAGGTCTCATCATGGCACTGACCTCATAAAACCCAGACACGTCATAATGGTGCAGGCCTCATCATCAAAGTGACCTCATAAAGCCCAGACACGTCATAATGGTGCAGGCCTCCTCATCACACTGACCTCATAAAGCCCAGACATTTCATAACGCTGCAGGTGTCATCATCACAGAGACCTCATAAAGCCCAGACATGTCATAATGGTGCAGGCCTCATCATCACAGTGACCTCATAGAGCCCAGACATGTCTTAATGGCGCAGGTCCCATAATTAGAGTGACCTCACAAAGCCCAGACATGACATAATGGTGCAGGCCTCACCATCACAGTGACCTCATAAAGCCCAGACATGTCATAAAGGTGCAGGCCTCATCATGGCACTGACCTCATAAAGCCCAGACAGCTTATAATAGTGTAGGTCTCATCATGGCACTGACCTCATAAAGCCCAGACATGTCATAATGGTGCAGGCCTCATCATCACACTGACCTCATAAAGCCCAGACATGTCATAATGGCCCAAGACTCCTCATTGTACTGACCTCATAAAGCCCAGACATGCCATAATGGTGCAGGCCTCATCATGGCACAGACCTCATAAAGTCCAGACATGTCATAATGGTACAGGCCTCACCATCACAGTGACCTCATAAAGCCCAGAAACCTCATAATAGTGCAGGCCTCATCATCACAGTGACCTCATAAAGCCAAGACAAGTCATAATGGTGCAGGCCTCATAATCACACTGACCTCACAAAGCCAGGACCTGTCATAATGCTGCAGGCCTCATCATCACAGTGACCTCATAAAGCCCAGACATGTCATAATGGTACAGGTGTCATCATCACACTGACCTCATAAAGCCCAGACATGTCATAATGGTGCAGGTCTCATCATCACAGTGACCTCATAAAGCCCAGTCATGTCATAATTTTGCAGGTCTCATCATCACAGTGACTTCATAAAGCCCAGAAACCTCATAATAGTGCAGGCCTCATCATCAGAGTTACCTCATAAAGCCCAGACACCTCATAATGGTGCAGGCCTCATAATCACACTGACCTCACAAAGCCCAGACATGTCATAATGGTGCAGGCCTCATCATCACACTGACCTCATAAAGCCCAGACATGTCATAATGGTGCAGGCGTCATCATGGCACAGTGACCTCATAAAATCAAACGTGACATTGCGGTGCAGACCTCATCATGGTACTGACCTCTTAAAGCCCAGACATGTCATAATGCTGCAGGCCTCATCGTGTCACTGACCTCATAAAGCCCAGACATGTCATAATTGTGCAGGTCTCATCATCACAGTGACCTCATAATGGTGCAGGCCTCATCATGGCACTGACCTCATAAAGCCCAGGCATGTCGTAATTATGCAGGTCTCATCATCACAGTGACCTCATAAAGCCCAGACATGTCATAATGGCGCAGGCCTCATCATCACAGTGACCTCATAAAGCCAAGACACCTCATAATGGTGCAAGCCTCATAATCACACTGACCTCATAAAGCCCAGACATGTCATAATGGTGCAGGCCTCCTCTTGGCACTGACCTCATAAAGCCCAGACATGTCATAATGGTGCAAGCCTCATCATGACACTGACCTCATAACGCCCAGACACGTCATAATGGTGCAGGCCTCATCATCACAGTGACTTCATAAAGCCCAGACATGTTAAAATGGTGCAGGTCTCATCATGGCATTGACCTCATAAAGCCCAGACATGTCATATAGGTGCAGGCCTCATCATGGCACTGACCTCATAAAGCCCAGACACCGTATAATGGTGTAGGTCTCATCATGACACTGACCTCATAAAGCCCAGACATGTCATAATGGTGCAGGCCTCATCATCACACTGACCTCATAAAGCCCGGACATGTAATAATGGTGCAGGCCTCATCATCACACTGACCTTATAAAACCCAGAAACATCATAATGGTGGAGGCCTCATCATGGCACTGATATTATAAAGAGCAGACAGGTCATAACGGTGCAGGCCTCATTAACGCACTGACCTCATAAAACCCAGAAACATCATAATTGTGCCGGCCTCATCATCACACTGACCTCATAAAGACCAGACATGTCATAATGGTGCAGGCCTCCTCATGGCACTAACCTCATAAAGCCCAGACATGCCATAATGGTGCAGGCCTCATCATGGCACTGACCTCATAAAGCCCAGACATGACATAATGGTTCAGCTCTCTTCATCACAGTGACCTCATAAAGCCCAGACATGTCATAATGGTGCAAGCCTCATCATGGCACTGACCTCATAAAGCCCAGACAGCTTATAATAGTGTAGGTCTCATCATGGCACTGACCTCATAAAGCCCAGACATGTCATAATGGTGCAGGCCTCATCATCACACTGACCTCATAAAGCCCACACATGTCATAATGGTGCAGGTCTCATCATCACACTGACCTCATAAAGTCCAGACACGTCATATTGGTACAGGCCTCCTCATCACACTGATCTCATAAAGCCTAGACACCTCATATTGGTGCAGGCATCAGCATGGCACTGACCGCATAAAACCGAGACATTTCATGATGGTGCAGACCTCATCATCACAGTGACTTCATAAAGCCCAGACATGTCATGTTGGTGCAGGCCTCAGCATCACAGTGACCTCATAAAGCGCAGACATGTAAAAATGGTGCAGGTCTCATCATGGCACTGACCTTATAAAGCCCAGATATGTCATAATGCTGAAGGCCTCATCATGGCACTGATATCATAAAGAGCAGACAGGTCATAACGGTGCAGGCCTCATCATCACACTGACCTCATAAAGTCCAGACAAGTAAAATGTTGCAGGCCTCATCATCACACTGACCTCATAAAGCCCAGACATGTCATAATGGTGCAGGCCTCATCATCACACTGACCTCATAAAGCCCAGACATGTCATTATGGTGCAGGCCTCATCATCACAGAGACCTCAAAAAATACAGACAAGTCATAATGGTACAGGCCTCATCATGGCACTGAGCTCATAAATCCCAGACATGTCATAATGGTGCAGGTCTCATCATCACAGTGACCTCATAACACGGAGACACCTCATAACAGTGCAGGCCTCCTCATGGAACTGACCTCATAAAGCCCAAACATGTCATAATCGTGCAGGTCTCATCATGGCACTGACCTCAAAAAACCCAGACACGTCATAATGGTGCAGGCCTCATCATCAAAGTGACCTCATAAAGCCCAGACACGTCATAATGGTGCAGGCCTCCTCATCACACTGACCTCATAAAGCCCAGACATTTCATAACGCTGCAGGTGTCATCATCACAGAGACCTCATAAAGCCCAGACATGTCATAATGGTGCAGGCCTCATCATCACAGTGACCTCATAGAGCCCAGACATGTCTTAATGGTGCAGGTCCCATAATTAGAGTGACCTCACAAAGCCCAGACATGTCATAATGGTGCAGGCCTCACCATCACAGTGACCTCATAAAGCCCAGACATGTCATAAATGTGCAGGCCTCATCATGGCACTGACCTCATAAAGCCCAGACAGCTTATAATAGTGTAGGTCTCATCATGGCACTGACCTCATAAAGCCCAGACATGTCATAATGGTGCAGGCCTCATCATCACACTGACCTCATAAAGCCCAGACATGTCATAATGGCCCAAGACTCCTCATTGTACTGACCTCATAAAGCCCAGACATGCCATAATGGTGCAGGCCTCATCATGGCACAGACCTCATAAAGTCCAGACATGTCATAATGGTACAGGCCTCACCATCACAGTGACCTCATAAAGCCCAGAAACCTCATAATAGTGCAGGCCTCATCATCACAGTGACCTCATAAAGCCAAGACAAGTCATAATGGTGCAGGCCTCATAATCACACTGACCTCACAAAGCCAGGACCTGTCATAATGTTGCAGGCCTCATCATCACAGTGACCTCATAAAGCCCAGACATGTCATAATGGTACAGGTGTCATCATCACACTGACCTCACAAAGCCCAGACATGTCATAATGGTGCAGGCCTCATCATCACACTGACCTCATAAAGCCCAGACATGTCATAATGGTGCAGGCGTCATCATGGCACAGTGACCTCATAAAATCAAACGTGACATTGCGGTGCAGACCTCATCATGGTACTGACCTCATAAAGCCCAGACATGTCATAATGCTGCAGGCCTCATCGTGTCACTGACCTCATAAAGCCCAGACATGTCATAATTGTGCAGGTCTCATCATCACAGTGACCTCATAATGGTGCAGGCCTCATCATGGCACTGACCTCATAAAGCCCAGGCATGTCGTAATTATGCAGGTCTCATCATCACAGTGACCTCATAAAGCCCAGACATGTCATAATGGCGCAGGCCTCATCATCACAGTGACCTCATAAAGCCAAGACACCTCATAATGGTGCAAGCCTCATAATCACACTGACCTCATAAAGCCCAGACATGTCATAATGGTGCAGGCCTCCTCTTGGCACTGACCTCATAAAGCCCAGACATGTCATAATGGTGCAGGCCTCATCATCACAGTGACCTCATAAAGCCCAAACACATCATAATGGTGCAGGTCTCATCATCACACTGACCTCATAAAGCCCAGACATGTCATAGTGGCCCCAGCCTCCTCACGGCACTAACCTCATAAAGCCCAGACATGTCATAATGTTGCAGGCCTCATCATGGCACTGACCTCATAACGCCCAGACACGTCATAATGGTGCAGGCCTCATCATCGCAGTGACCTCATAAAGCCCAGACATGTCATAATGGTGCAGGTCTCCTCATGGCACTGACCTCATAAAGTCAGACATGTCATAATGGTGCAGGCCTCACCATCACAGTGACCTCATAGAGCCCAGACATGTCTTAATGGTGCAGGCCCCATCATTACAGTGACCTCACAAAGCCCAGACATGTCATAATGGTGCAAGCCTCATCATGACACTGACCTCATAACGCCCAGACACGTCATAATGGTGCAGGCCTCATCATCACAGTGACCTCATAAAGCCCAGACATGTTAAAATGGTGCAGGTCTCATCATGGCATTGACCTCATAAAGCCCAGACATGTCATATAGGTGCAGGCCTCATCATGGCACTGACCTCATAAAGCCCAGACACCGTATAATGGTGTAGGTCTCATCATGGCACTGACCTCATAAAGCCCAGACATGTCATAATGGTGCAGGCCTCATCATCACACTGACCTCATAAAGCCCGGACATGTAATAATGGTGCAGGCCTCATCATCACACTGACCTTATAAAACCCAGAAACATCATAATGGTGGAGGCCTCATCATGGCACTGATATTATAAAGAGCAGACAGGTCATAACGGTGCAGGCCTCATTAACGCACTGACCTCATAAAACCCAGAAACATCATAATTGTGCCGGCCTCATCATCACACTGACCTCATAAAGACCAGACATGTCATAATGGTGCAGGCCTCCTCATGGCACTAACCTCATAAAGCCCAGACATGCCATAATGGTGCAGGCCTCATCATGGCACTGACCTCATAAAGCCCAGACATGACATAATGGTTCAGCTCTCTTCATCACAGTGACCTCATAAAGCCCAGACATGTCATAATGGTGCAAGCCTCATAATGGCACTGACCTCATAAAGCCCAGACAGCTTATAATAGTGTAGGTCTCATCATGGCACTGACCTCATAAAGCCCAGACATGTCATAATGGTGCAGGCCTCATCATCACACTGACCTCATAAAGCCCACACATGTCATAATGGTGCAGGTCTCATCATCACACTGACCTCATAAAGTCCAGACACGTCATATTGGTACAGGCCTCCTCATCACACTGATCTCATAAAGCCTAGACACCTCATATTGGTGCAGGCATCAGCATGGCACTGACCTCATAAAACCGAGACATTTCATGATGGTGCAGACCTCATCATCACAGTGACTTCATAAAGCCCAGACATGTCATGTTGGTGCAGGCCTCAGCATCACAGTGACCTCATAAAGCGCAGACATGTAAAAATGGTGCAGGTCTCATCATGGCACTGACCTTATAAAGCCCAGATATGTCATAATGCTGAAGGCCTCATCATGGCACTGATATCATAAAGAGCAGACAGGTCATAACGGTGCAGGCCTCATCATCACACTGACCTCATAAAGTCCAGACAAGTAAAATGTTGCAGGCCTCATCATCACACTGACCTCATAAAGCCCAGACATGTCATAATGGTGCAGGCCTCATCATCACACTGACCTCATAAAGCCCAGACATGTCATTATGGTGCAGGCCTCATCATCACAGTGACCTCAAAAAATACAGACAAGTCATAATGGTACAGGCCTCATCATGGCACTGAGCTCATAAATCCCAGACATGTCATAATGGTGCAGGTCTCATCATCACAGTGACCTCATAACACGGAGACACCTCATAACAGTGCAGGCCTCCTCATGGAACTGACCTCATAAAGCCCAAACATGTCATAATCGTGCAGGTCTCATCATGGCACTGACCTCATAAAACCCAGACACGTCATAATGGTGCAGGCCTCATCATCAAAGTGACCTCATAAAGCCCAGACACGTCATAATGGTGCAGGCCTCCTCATCACACTGACCTCATAAAGCCCAGACATTTCATAACGCTGCAGGTGTCATCATCACAGAGACCTCATAAAGCCCAGACATGTCATAATGGTGCAGGCCTCATCATCACAGTGACCTCATAGAGCCCAGACATGTCTTAATGGTGCAGGTCCCATAATTAGAGTGACCTCACAAAGCCCAGACATGTCATAATGGTGCAGGCCTCACCATCACAGTGACCTCAGAAAGCCCAGACATGTCATAAAGGTGCAGGCCTCATCATGGCACTGACCTCATAAAGCCCAGACAGCTTATAATAGTGTAGGTCTCATCATGGCACTGACCTCATAAAGCCCAGACATGTCATAATGGTGCAGGCCTCATCATCACACTGACCTCATAAAGCCCAGACATGTCATAATGGCCCAGGACTCCTCATTGTACTGACCTCATAAAGCCCAGACATGCCATAATGGTGCAGGCCTCATCATGGCACAGACCTCATAAAGTCCAGGCATGTCATAATGGTACAGGCCTCACCATCACAGTGACCTCATAAAGCCCAGAAACCTCATAATAGTGCAGGCCTCATCATCACAGTGACCTCATAAAGCCAAGACAAGTCATAATGGTGCAGGCCTCATAATCACACTGACCTCACAAAGCCAGGACCTGTCATAATGTTGCAGGCCTCATCATCACAGTGACCTCATAAAGCCCAGACATGTCATAATGGTACAGGTGTCATCATCACACTGACCTCATAAAGCCCAGACATGTCATAATGGTGCAGGTCTCATCATCACAGTGACCTCATAAAGCCCAGTCATGTCATAATTTTGCAGGTCTCATCATCACAGTGACTTCATAAAGCCCAGAAACCTCATAATAGTGCAGGCCTCATCATCAGAGTTACCTCATAAAGCCCAGACACCTCATAATGGTGCAGGTCTCATCATCACACTGACCTCACAAAGCCCAGACATGTCATAATGGTGCAGGCCTCATCATCACAGTGACCTCATAAAGCCCAGACATGTCATAATGGTGCAGGCGTTATCATGGCACAGTGACCTCATAAAATCAAACGTGACATTGCGGTGCAGACCTCATCATGGCACTGACCTCATAAAGCCCAGACATGTCATAATGCTGCAGGCCTCATCGTGGCACTGACCTCATAAAGCCCAGACATGTCATAATTGTGAAGGTCTAATCATCACAGTGACCTCATAATGGTGCAGGCCTCATCATGGCACTGACCTCATAAAGCCCAGGCATGTCATAATTATGCAGGTCTCATCATCACAGTGACCTCATAAAGCCCAGACATGTCATAATGGCGCAGGCCTCATCATCACAGTGACCTCATAAAGCCAAGACACCTCATAATGGTGCAAGCCTCATAATCACACTGACCACATAAAGCCCAGACATGTCATAATGGTGCAGGCCTCATCATCACAGTGACCTCATAAAGCCCAAACACATCATAATGGTGCAGGTCTCATCATCACACTGACCTCATAAAGCCCAGACATGTCATAGTGGCCCCAGCCTCCTCACGGCACTAACCTCATAAAGCCCAGACATGTCATAATGTTGCAGGTCTTATCATGGCACTGACCTCATAACGCCCAGACACGTCATAATGGTGCAGGCCTCATCATCGCAGTGACCTCATAAAGCCCAGACATGTCATAATGGTGCAGGCCTCATCATGGCACTGACCTCATAAAGTCAGACATGTCATAATGGTGCAGGCCTCACCATCACAGTGACCTCATAGAGCCCAGACATGTCTTAATGGTGCAGGCCCCATCATTACAGTGACCTCACAAAGCCCAGACATGTCATAATGGTGCAAGCCTCATCATGACACTGACCTCATAAAGCCCAGACATGTCATAAAGGTGCAGGTCTCATCATGGCACTGACCTCATAAAGCCCAGACAGCTTATAATAGTGTAGGTCTCATCATGGCACTGACCTCATAAAGCCCACACATGTCATAATGGTGCAGGCCTCATCATCACACTGACCTCATAAAGCCCACACATGTCATAATGGTGCAGGTCTCATCATCACACTGACCGCATAAAGTCCAGACACGTCATATTGGTACAGGCCTCCTCATCACACTGATCTCATAAAGCCTAGGCACCTCATATTGGTGCAGGCATCAACATGGCACTGACCTCATAAAACCGAGACATTTCATGATGGTGCAGACCTCATCATCACAGTGACTTCATAAAGCCCAGACATGTCATGTTGGTGCAGGCCTCAGCATCACAGTGACCTCATAAAGCGCAGACATGTAAAAATGGTGCAGGTCTCATCATGGCACTGACCTTATAAAGCCCAGATATGTCATAATGCTGAAGGCCTCATCATGGCACTGATATCATAAAGAGCAGACAGGTCATAACGGTGCAGGCCTCATCATCACACTGACCTCATAAAGTCCAGACAAGTAAAATGTTGATGGCCTCATCATCACACTGACCTCATAAAGCCCAGACATGTCATAATGGTGCAGGCCTCATCATCACACTGACCTCATAAAGCCCAGACATGTCATCATGGTGCAGGCCTCATCATCACAGTGACCTCAAAAAATACAGACAAGTCATAATGGTACAGGCCTCATCATGGCACTGAGCTCATAAAACCCAGACATGTCATAATGGTGCAGGCCTCATCATCACAGTGACCTCATAACACGGAGACACCTCATAACAGTGCAGGCCTCCTCATGGAACTGACCTCATAAAGCCCACACATGTCATTAACGTGCAGGTCTCATCATGGCACTGACCTCATAAAACCCAGACACGTCATAATGGTGCAGGCCTCATCATCAAAGTGACCTCATAAAGCCCAGACACGTCATAATGGTGCAGGCCTCCTCATCACACTGACCTCATAAAGCCCAGACATTTCATAACGCTGCAGGTGTCATCATCACAGAGACCTCATAAAGCCCAGACATGTCATAATGGTGCAGGCCTCATCATCACAGTGACCTCATAAAGCCCAGGCATGTCATAATTGTGCAGACCTCATAATGGCACTGACCTCATAAAGCCCAGACATGTCATAATGGTGCTGACCTCATAATCACTCTGACATCATTAGGCCCAGACATGTCATAACGGTGCAGGCCTCATCATGGCACTGACCTCATAAAGACCCGACATGTCATAATGGTGCAGGTCTCATCATCACACTGACCTCATAAAGCCCAGACATGTCATGATGGTGCAGGCCTCATCATCACAGTAACCTCATAAAGCCCAGACATGTCATAATGGTGCAGGTCTCATCATGGCACTGACCTCATAAAGTCCAGACACGTCATAATGGTGCAGGCCTCCTCATGGCACTGACCTCGTAAAGCATAGACACCTCATATTGGTGCAGGCATCAGCATGGCACTGACCTCATAAAGCCAAGACATGTCATGATGGTGCAGGCCGCATCATCACAGTGACCTCATAAAGCCCAGGTATGTTAAAATGGTACAGGTCGCATCATGGCACTGACCTTATAAAGCTTAGATATGTCATAATGCTGAAGGCCTCATCATGGCACTGATATCATAAAGAGCAGACAGGTCATAACGGTGAAGGCCACATCAACGCACTGACCTCATAAAACCCAGAAACATCATAATTGTGCCGGCCTCATCATCACACTGACCTCATAAAGACCAGACATGTCATAATGGTGCAGGCCTCCTCATGGCACTGACCTCATAAAGACCAGACATGTCATAATGGCCCCGACCTCCTCATGGCACTAACCTCATAAAGCCCTGACATGTCATAATGGTGCAGGCCTCATCATGGCACTGACCTCATAAAGCCCAGACATGTCATAATGGTGCAGGACTCATCATCACAGTGACCTCATAAAGCCCACACATGTCATAATGGTACAGGTCTCATCATCACACTGACCTCATAAAGCCAGACATGTCAAAGTGGTGCAGGTCTCATCATCACACTGACCTCATAAAGCCCAGACATGTCATAATGGTGCAGACCTCATCGTGACACTGACCTCATAAAGCCCAGACAACTTATAATGGTGTAGGTCTCATCATGGCACTGACCTCATAAAGCCCAGACATGTCATAATGGTGCAGACCTCATCATGGCACTGACCTCATAAAGCCCAGACAACTTATAATGGTGTAGGTCTCATCATGGCACTGACCTCATAAAGCCCAGACATGTCATAATGGTGCAGGCCTCATCATGGCACTGAACTTATAAAACCCAGAAACATCATAATGGTGGAGGCCTCATAATCACACTGACCTCATAAACCCAGACATGTCATAATGGCCCTGGCCTCCTCATGGCTCTGACCTCAAAAAGCCCAGACATGTCATAATGGTGCTGGCCTCATCATGGCACTGACCTCATAAAGCCCAGACATGTCATAATGGTGCAGGCCTCATCAGGGCACTGACCTCATAAAGCCCAGACTTGTCATAGTTGGTGCAGGCCTCATCATGGCACTGACCTCATAGAGCCCAGACATGTCATAATGGTACAGGCCTCAACATCACACTGACCTCAAAATGCCAAGACACGTCATAATGGTGCAGGCCTCATCATCACAGTGACCTCATAAAGCCCAGACATGTCATAATGGTGCAGGCCTCATCATCACACTGACCTCATAAAGCCCAGACATGTCATAATGGTGCAGGCCTCATCATCACACTGACCTCATAAAGTCTAGACACCGCATATTGGTGCAGGTCGAATCATCATCACACTGATCTCATAAAGCCTAGACACCTCCTATTGGTGCAGGCCTTCTCATCACACTGACCTCATAAAGCCCGGACATGTCATAATGGTGCAGGTCTCATCATGGCACTGACCTCATAAAGCCCACACATGTCATAATGGTGCAGGCCTCATCAACACAGTCACCTCATGAAGCCCAGACATGTCATAATGGTGCAGGCCTCATCATCACACTGACCTCATAACGCCCAGACACGTCATAATGGTGCAGGCCTCATCATCACAGTGACCTCATAAAGCCCAGACATGTTAAAATGGTGCAGGTCTCATCATGGCATTGACCTCATAAAGCCCAGACATGTCATATAGGTGCAGGCCTCATCATGGCACTGACCTCATAAAGCCCAGACACCGTATAATGGTGTAGGTCTCATCATGGCACTGACCTCATAAAGCCCAGACATGTCATAATGGTGCAGGCCTCATCATCACAGTGACCTCATAAAGCCCGGACATGTAATAATGGTGCAGGCCTCATCATCACACTGACCTTATAAAACCCAGAAACATCATAATGGTGGAGGCCTCATCATGGCACTGATATTATAAAGAGCAGACAGGTCATAACGGTGCAGGCCTCATTAACGCACTGACCTCATAAAACCCAGAAACATCATAATTGTGCCGGCCTCATCATCACACTGACCTCATAAAGACCAGACATGTCATAATGGTGCAGGCCTCCTCATGGCACTAACCTCATAAAGCCCAGACATGCCATAATGGTGCAGGCCTCATCATGGCACTGACCTCATAAAGCCCAGACATGACATAATGGTTCAGCTCTCTTCATCACAGTGACCTCATAAAGCCCAGACATGTCATAATGGTGCAAGCCTCATCATGGCACTGACCTCATAAAGCCCAGACAGCTTATAATAGTGTAGGTCTCATCATGGCACTGACCTCATAAAGCCCAGACATGTCATAATGGTGCAGGCCTCATCATCACACTGACCTCATAAAGCCCACACATGTCATAATGGTGCAGGTCTCATCATCATACTGACCTCATAAAGTCCAGACACGTCATATTGGTACAGGCCTCCTCATCACACTGATCTCATAAAGCCTAGACACCTCATATTGGTGCAGGCATCAGCATGGCACTGACCGCATAAAACCGAGACATTTCATGATGGTGCAGACCTCATCATCACAGTGACTTCATAAAGCCCAGACATGTCATGTTGGTGCAGGCCTCATCATCACAGTGACCTCATAAAGCGCAGACATGTAAAAATGGTGCAGGTCTCATCATGGCACTGACCTTATAAAGCCCAGATATGTCATAATGCTGAAGGCCTCATCATGGCACTGATATCATAAAGAGCAGACAGGTCATAACGGTGCAGGCCTCATCATCACACTGACCTCATAAAGTCCAGACAAGTAAAATGTTGCAGGCCTCATCATCACACTGACCTCATAAAGCCCAGACATGTCATAATGGTGCAGGCCTCATCATCACACTGACCTCATAAAGCCCAGACATGTCATAATGGTACAGGCCTCATCATCACAGTGACCTCATAACACGGAGACACCTCATAACAGTGCAGACCTCCTCATGGAACTGACCTCATAAAGCCCAAACATGTCATAATCGTGCAGGTCTCATCATGGCACTGACCTCATAAAACCCAGACACGTCATAATGGTGCAGGCCTCATCATCAAAGTGACCTCATAAAGCCCAGACACGTCATAATGGTGCAGGCCTCCTCATCACACTGACCTCATAAAGCCCAGACATTTCATAACGCTGCAGGTGTCATCATCACAGAGACCTCATAAAGCCCAGACATGTCATAATGGTGCAGGCCTCATCATCACAGTGACCTCATAGAGCCCAGACATGTCTTAATGGTGCAGGTCCCATAATTAGAGTGACCTCACAAAGCCCAGACATGACATAATGGTGCAGGCCTCACCATCACAGTGACCTCATAAAGCCCAGACATGTCATAAAGGTGCAGGCCTCATCATGGCACTGACCTCATAAAGCCCAGACAGCTTATAATAGTGTAGGTCTCATCATGGCACTGACCTCATAAAGCCCAGACATGTCATAATGGTGCAGGCCTCATCATCACACTGACCTCATAAAGCCCAGACATGTCATAATGGCCCAAGACTCCTCATTGTACTGACCTCATAAAGCCCAGACATGCCATAATGGTGCAGGCCTCATCATGGCACAGACCTCATAAAGTCCAGACATGTCATAATGGTACAGGCCTCACCATCACAGTGACCTCATAAAGCCCAGAAACCTCATAATAGTGCAGGCCTCATCATCACAGTGACCTCATAAAGCCAAGACAAGTCATAATGGTGCAGGCCTCATAATCACACTGACCTCACAAAGCCAGGACCTGTCATAATGTTGCAGGCCTCATCATCACAGTGACCTCATAAAGCCCAGACATGTCATAATGGTACAGGTGTCATCATCACACTGACCTCATAAAGCCCAGACATGTCATAATGGTGCAGGTCTCATCATCACAGTGACCTCATAAAGCCCAGTCATGTCATAATTTTGCAGGTCTCATCATCACAGTGACTTCATAAAGCCCAGAAACCTCATAATAGTGCAGGCCTCATCATCAGAGTTACCTCATAAAGCCCAGACACCTCATAATGGTGCAGGCCTCATAATCACACTGACCTCACAAAGCCCAGACATGTCATAATGGTGCAGGCCTCATCATCACACTGACCTCATAAAGCCCAGACATGTCATAATGGTGCAGGCGTCATCATGGCACAGTGACCTCATAAAATCAAACGTGACATTGCGGTGCAGACCTCATCATGGTACTGACCTCTTAAAGCCCAGACATGTCATAATGCTGCAGGCCTCATCGTGTCACTGACCTCATAAAGCCCAGACATGTCATAATTGTGCAGGTCTCATCATCACAGTGACCTCATAATGGTGCAGGCCTCATCATGGCACTGACCTCATAAAGCCCAGGCATGTCGTAATTATGCAGGTCTCATCATCACAGTGACCTCATAAAGCCCAGACATGTCATAATGGCGCAGGCCTCATCATCACAGTGACCTCATAAAGCCAAGACACCTCATAATGGTGCAAGCCTCATAATCACACTGACCTCATAAAGCCCAGACATGTCATAATGGTGCAGGCCTCCTCTTGGCACTGACCTCATAAAGCCCAGACATGTCATAATGGTGCAGGCCTCATCATCACAGTGACCTCATAAAGCCCAAACACATCATAATGGTGCAGGTCTCATCATCACACTGACCTCATAAAGCCCAGACATGTCATAGTGGCCCCAGCCTCCTCACGGCACTAACCTCATAAAGCCCAGACATGTCATAATGTTGCAGGCCTCATCATGGCACTGGACCTCATAACGCCCAGACACGTCATAATGGTGTAGGCCTCATCATCGCAGTGACCTCATAAAGCCCAGACATGTCATAATGGTGCAGGTCTCCTCATGGCACTGACCTCATAAAGTCAGACATGTCATAATGGTGCAGGCCTCACCATCACAGTGACCTCATAGAGCCCACACATGTCTTAATGGTGCAGGCCCCATCATTACAGTGACCTCACAAAGCCCAGACATGTCATAATGGTGCAAACCTCATCATGACACTGACCTCATAACGCCCAGACACGTCATAATGGTGCAGGCCTCATCATCACAGTGACCTCATAAAGCCCAGACATGTTAAAATGGTGCAGGTCTCATCATGGCATTGACCTCATAAAGCCCAGACATGTCATATAGGTGCAGGCCTCATCATGGCACTGACCTCATAAAGCCCAGACACCGTATAATGGTGTAGGTCTCATCATGACACTGACCTCATAAAGCCCAGACATGTCATAATGGTGCAGGCCTCATCATCACACTGACCTCATAAAGCCCGGACATGTAATAATGGTGCAGGCCTCATCATCACACTGACCTTATAAAACCCAGAAACATCATAATGGTGGAGGCCTCATCATGGCACTGATATTATAAAGAGCAGACAGGTCATAACGGTGCAGGCCTCATTAACGCACTGACCTCATAAAACCCAGAAACATCATAATTGTGCCGGCCTCATCATCACACTGACCTCATAAAGACCAGACATGTCATAATGGTGCAGGCCTCCTCATGGCACTAACCTCATAAAGCCCAGACATGCCATAATGGTGCAGGGCCTCATCATGGCACTGACCTCATAAAGCCCAGACATGACATAATGGTTCAGCTCTCTTCATCACAGTGACCTCATAAAGTCCAGGACATGTCATAATGGTGCAAGCCTCATCATGGCACTGACCTCATAAAGCCCAGACAGCTTATAATAGTGTAGGTCTCATCATGGCACTGACCTCATAAAGCCCAGACATGTCATAATGGTGCAGGCCTCATCATCACACTGACCTCATAAAGCCCACACATGTCATAATGGTGCAGGTCTCATCATCACACTGACCTCATAAAGTCCAGACACGTCATATTGGTACAGGCCTCCTCATCACACTGATCTCATAAAGCCTAGACACCTCATATTGGTGCAGGCATCAGCATGGCACTGACCGCATAAAACCGAGACATTTCATGATGGTGCAGACCTCATCATCACAGTGACTTCATAAAGCCCAGACATGTCATGTTGGTGCAGGCCTCAGCATCACAGTGACCTCATAAAGCGCAGACATGTAAAAATGGTGCAGGTCTCATCATGGCACTGACCTTATAAAGCCCAGATATGTCATAATGCTGAAGGCCTCATCATGGCACTGATATCATAAAGAGCAGACAGGTCATAACGGTGCAGGCCTCATCATCACACTGACCTCATAAAGTCCAGACAAGTAAAATGTTGCAGGCCTCATAATCACACTGACCTCATAAAGCCAGACATGTCATAATGGTGCAGGCCTCATCATCACACTGACCTCATAAAGCCCAGACATGTCATTATGGTGCAGGCCTCATCATCACAGTGACCTCAAAAATACAGACAAGTCATAATGGTACAGGCCTCATCATGGCACTGAGCTCATAAATCCCAGACATGTCATAATGGTGCAGGTCTCATCATCACAGTGACCTCATAACACGGAGACACCTCATAACAGTGCAGACCTCCTCATGGAACTGACCTCATAAAGCCCAAACATGTCATAATCGTGCAGGTCTCATCATGGCACTGACCGCATAAAAACCAGACACGTCATAATGGTGCAGGTCTCATCATCAAAGTGACCTCATAAAGCCCAGACACGTCATAATGGTGCAGGCCTCCTCATCACACTGACCTCATAAAGCCCAGACATTTCATAACGCTGCAGGTGTCATCATCACAGAGACCTCATAAAGCCCAGACATGTCATAATGGTGCAGGCCTCATCATCACAGTGACCTCATAGAGCCCAGACATGTCTTAAGGGTGCAGGTCCCATAATTAGAGTGACCTCACAAAGCCCAGACATGTCATAATGGTGCAGGCCTCACCATCACAGTGACCTCATAAAGCCA
>NC_087568.1:11817500-11818622 GCF_036250125.1 Pseudopipra pipra | reverse complement strand
TAACCCTAACCCTAACCCTAACTAACCCTAACCCTAACCCTAACCCTACCTAACCCTAACCCTAACCCTAACCCTAACCCTAACCCTAACCCTAACCCTAACCCTAACCCTAACCCTAACCCTAACCCTAACCCTAACCCTAACCCTAACCCTAACCCTAACCCTAACCCTAACCCTAACCCTAACCCTAACCCTAACCCTAACCCTAACCCTAACCCTAACCCTAACCCTAACCCTAACCCTAACCCTAACCCTAACCCTAACCCTAACCCTAACCCTAACCCTAACCCTAACCCTAACCCTAACCTAACCCTAACCCTAACCCTAACCCTAACCCTAACCCTAACCCTAACCCTAACCCTAACCCTAACCCTAACCCTAACCCTAACCCTAACCCTAACCCTAACCCTAACCCTAACCCTAACCTAACCCTAACCCTAACCCTAACCCTAACCCTAACCCTAACCCTAACCCTAACCCTAACCCTAACCCTAACCCTAACCCTAACCCTAACCCTAACCCTAACCCTAACCCTAACCCTAACCCTAACCCTAACCCTAACCCTAACCCTAACCCTAACCCTAACCCTAACCCTAACCCTAACCCTAACCCTAACCCTAACCCTAACCCTAACCCTAACCCTAACCCTAACCCTAACCCTAACCCTAACCCTAACCCTAACCCTAACCCTAACCCTAACCCTAACCCTAACCCTAACCCTAACCCTAACCCTAACCCTAACCCTAACCCTAACCCTAACCCTAACCCTAACCCTAACCTAACCCTAACCCTAACCCTAACCCTAACCCTAACCCTAACCCTAACCCTAACCCTAACCCTAACCCTAACCCTAACCCTAACCCTAACCCTAACCTAACCCTAACCCTAACCCTAACCTAACCCTAACCCTAACCCTAACCCTAACCCTAACCCTAACCCTAACCCTAACCCTAACCCTAACCCTAAACCCTAACCCTAACCCTAACCCTAACCCTAACCCTAACCCTAACCCTAACCCTAACCCTAACCCTAACCCTAACCCTAACCCTAACCCTAACCCTAACCCTAACCCTAACCCTAACCCTAACCCTAACCCTAACCCTAACCCTAACCCTAACCCTA